>NC_083584.1:58102389-58402389 GCF_027579695.1 Neoarius graeffei
ATAGTAGATGACAGAATCATACGTTTCATGTTTGCTTTTCAGCTGAAAAATAGCATGAACCTGGAGAGAAATAATTCAAAATTAGAAATCACAAATGCCTGTCTTTAAGTGTGTGTGTAAGAGAGAGAAAGAGAGAGAGAGAGAGAGAGAGAGAGAGAGAGAGAGAGAGATTGCTACACATCATCCTTATTATGCCATTACATCAACCTTGTGATCTACACTAATGCATTGCTGAACCCTAATAATTTCATTGTCGAGCGACTGATAGGTATGAGATTTTAGCCCTGTGTTTAATATCCCGACCATCCATCACTGCTTATACTGCTGTAATAAATAGCGACACACTGATTTACACTTGAACCACCGCGTTACCTCCTTCTATGCCTTCAGCAAACCGTGTGGCTTTGTCACATTCTCACGATCCTCTTAAACCAAACCTGAGTGAAGTTTCAGCAACATACTGTAGCATGCAGCAATCGCTCAGCACCCGCTGTAGAGGAACTCGAGTTGTGTGTGTGGCCTACTGACGAGGAAGGTTCTCCATGAGGTACCTCAACACTAGCTCACTGAGTGACAGTCAGTTAGGTAGCTGGCTTTGGAGAAATAGGTCATCGAGCTAAAAATACCTCTCTCACTGTCTCTCTCTCTCTCTCTCTTTTCGATCCGAAGACAAAGAATATCTGCCTGGAAAATATATAAAGATCTGACGGATTGGATGGTCCATCAGCCTCTGAAAGAAATTTCTTACAGCATTCTAGATGACGCTGCGCAAATAAACAAGGAAAGAGGGCCAGATGAAGAGAATGGTTCGAGGAGACGCAGGCATGAGAGCACTTGATGAGCTTTTATGGAGTTACAGAATACAGAAATCCTTTTCCTCAAATCGCCGATGCAAGACAGAAGAACTATCAGAGCCATCGGCTGAGAAAACCGCCTCAGACAAAATGCCACAAGAGGAAGGCATAATGAATGCCAGAAGCAGTTAGGAGAAATATCATTACACCATACAAACAGATGAGAAGGGAAAAAAAAAAAAACGCAAGATGGGAGTGTTCGAGTCTGAGAACAGGAGAATGAGTAAAAAGAGAGGGAAGGAAGGAAAGGGATTAAAAACGACTAATCCAGTGGACAATCCCTGTGAAAGCTGTGGATCTTTGGGGAGACCTGTCTGTTAATGGATCATCAGACATCTTCTCAGGAACCATTTCAACTCAATCGTCCAGAACAACCAAATCTAGCAGTCTATCACACCCTAGACATAACGGTTCACATCGTCTGGTGTTCAGTTCATCATTTGTTCAATTTTAATTGTAAGACCAGAATTCTAACAGGTATGCAAGGGGCACATCTGGGATTTTTTTTTCCCATGCGTATACCTGTATACCAGGCATTGTTTTGAAGCAAATGGTCGACATTTCAAATGAGCAAACCAGGAGATGACAAAAATATCCACTCCTTGTGGGTTTTGGTTCGGCTTCCTGCCATTCCATAAGAAACGACACAGATCTCAGGGCACTCTCAGAAAAAAACAATACTAAACGGCACCATTCCTTTTCACTTGGCTCAGGATACACACACACACCTTTTCACTGGTAAAGGTGCATACCTGGTCCTGTTATACTGTATGTCTTAAATCACAGGTTCCGAACCCTGTTCTTGGAGAACCTTGGAGTTCATGGAAAGCACTAAAGCATGGAGGACGAGTGCTACTCCATTCATTGTCATTTTTAAAAAGGTATACGTTATCCATCTCACCTTTCCAGGTAAAAGATACAGCCAAAAGTACAATATGTGGACACCTGACCACCCTTATGTCATTTTGAACATCCCATTCCAGATTTATTCTCCTTTACTGTTATAATAAACTCCACTCTTCTGGGAAGGCTTTCCACTAGATTTTGGGGCGTGGCTGTAGGGATTTGTGTTCATTCAGCTCCAAGAGCATTAATGAGCTCAGTCACTGATGTTGGGTGAGGAGGCCTGGGGTGCTGCCGATTCATCCCAAAGGTGCTCGGTGGGGTTGTGTTCAGGGTATTGTCATGCTGGAACAGCTTTGGACCTCTTAGTTCCAGTGAAGGGAAACTGTAATGCTCCAGAGTACAAAGTCATTCGATACAATTGTGTGCTCCAAACTTTGTGGCACCAGTTTGGCAAAGAACCAGATTTGGGTATGATGGTCAGGTGTCCATATACTTTTGGCCAAAGTGTATACATAAATATTCTGTACATATTGTACAAGGTGGGGGCGGCACGGTGGTGTAGTGGTTAGCGCTGTCGCCTCACAACAAGAAGGTCCGGGTTCGAGCCCCGTGGCCGGCAAGGGCCTTTCTGTGCGGAGTTTGCATGTTCTCCCCATGTGCGCGTGGGTTTCCTCTGGGTGCTCCGGTTTCCCCCACAGTCCAAAGACATGCAGGTTAGGTTAACTGGTGACTCTAAATTGACTGTAGGTGTGAATGCGAGTGTGAATGGTTGTCTGTGTCTATGTGTCAGCCCTGTGATGACCTGGCGACTTGTCCAGGGTGTACCCCGCCTTTCGCCCGCAGCCAGCTGGGATAGGCTCCAGCTTGCCTGCGACCCTGTAGAACAGGATAAAGCGGCTAGAGATAATGAGATGAGATATTGTACAAGGTGCAAAAGGTGTACCCTTTAGGATCCCCACAGCACTCAGAAGGAACGGTGCCGGGTTTTTTGTTTTTTGTTGTTTTTTTTTGCAAGTTTTGTAATCATATAAATCAAAAGCATGTGAAAATGTGTAACTTTAAAAATACTCTGCCAGGCCAAAAAAAAAAAAAAGTCACACACATATATTTCATTGGAAAGCATTTCACCTTGATTACGGCACACCTTCACCATGGCATTGTTTCAACAACCTGATCCATCATCACAACCTATATTTCCACCCAGAGTGGCATTAAGCTCTCACTGAGATCTTGTCTTGATGACAGGAAAGTCAAACCTCTTTGTAAAATCCTCGAGCATCTCAGAGACTCTCAGTGGGGTTAAGGTCGGGACTCTGTGGTGGTTAATTCATGTGTGAAAATGATTCCTCATGCTCCCTGAACCACTCTTTCACTGAGTTCTAATTTTATTCCTGTGCCATCAGAGAAGAAAAACCCCACTGATGTGAACCTGGTCATTCAGTACATTCAGGTCATCAGCTGACTTCATTTTATTGCCCCATACCGTTGCTGAGCCTCGACCTGTTCACCTGAAGCAACCCCAGATCATAACGCTGCCTCCAGATGGGGCATCGCTTCATGCGCTTCCCTTCTTATTCTGACACGCCCATCACTCAGGAATCGGGTCAATCTAGACTCATCAGACCACATGACCTTTTCCTACTGCTCCAGAGCCCAATCTTTTCGCTCCCTAACAAACTGAAGCCTTTTCTCTTGATTAGTCTCACTAACAAGTGGTTTTCTTATGGACACACAGCTGTTTAGTCCCAATCCTGTGAGTTCTCATTACCTCGTGCTTGTGGAAATGAGCTTACTTTCATTATTAAACACAGTCGTGAGTTCTGTGTTGATTTTTTACAATTCATCCTGACCAAGCTTTTCAGTGCTCTCTGATCATGGTCAGTCAAGATTTTTTTTTCCAAACACATTTCTTCCATGAAGCTGATGGTTCTTCTCTATCCTTCCAGGTTTAATAATGGGCTACGAACTGTCCAGTGCAATTCCAGTCATTTCAGCTCAGATCTCCATCTTTGCTTGATGCAAGCCAAAACACAGTAATGTCTTCCACGACCACAGGATAGGCCTTCCAACATGCTCACTTAAATGAGAATCTACTCACTGCATCAGTTCGAGGTGAAAGAACTGCTGTAACTGAAACACTTCAATCCAAATGATGACTTTTTTGTGTGTGTATACACTACACTATATGACTCCTGACCATCATACTCATGTATGGGTTTATCGCAACAAAGTTTGAAGCACATAACTGTCTTTGTTTGTTGTCGCGTTACAGTTTCCCTTCACTGCAGGAACTAATACCCCTTTTCCACCAAATCAGTTCCAGGGCTGGTTCGGGGCTGGTGCTGGTTCACAACTCATTCAACTTGCGAGCCAGCTGAGAACCAGTTTGCTTTTCCACAGCTCGGGGTGCTAAGGGGAGCCACGTCATTACGTCACTGTATATGTCAGTTACGTCGCTGCGTTTGCATAAACCTTGGCGTGAACATCGAAGCAACAACAACACAGAGAAGAAGAAGAAGCAGCAACAACAACAACAATAATGGATGACAGCTGCTTTACTGCATCCATGATATCTCATCGCTCATTTAAAAATGCCGACCTTTCGCGATCTTGCTATTGTTGTTGGTCTTAACAACTCCGCCCCCCCCCGCTGACGTAAGCGGTTCTTTCCTCTGGCCCAGCAGAGAGCTGGTGCTAGCCTGGAACCGTTTTTTCTGGCCCCAGAGCCAGTTCTTTGTCAGTGGAAACAGAAACCCCGGTTCCAAACTAAGCACTGGCCCCGAACCAGCCCTGGAACTGATTTGGTGGAAAAGGGGCATATGTTCCAGCATGATGTACACAAATGCGAGCTCCAGGAAGACATGGTGTGTGAAGGTTGGAGTGAAGAACTCGAGTGTCCTGCACAGAGCCCTGACTGAACTCAACACATTTGGGATGAACTGGAACACCGACCTCAATAATGAACACAAATCCCCACAGCCACACCCCAAAATCTAGTGGAAAGCCTTCGCAGAAGAGAAGAGAAGAGTAGAACTGGAAAGGGGAATAAATCTGGAATGAGACGTTCAACATGTGTATGGATGTGATGGTCGGGTGTCTACATACTTTTGGCCAGGCAGCGTATGCAACCGGACCTTCAGGACAAGGGGAAGGAATTGAATTGTGTGTGTGTGTGTGTGTGTGTGTGTGTTTTCTTTTACAGTTCCTTTGTAAGAGGACAAGATTGAGATCTGACTCTTTTGAAGGAATACCAATGCACAGACTGAAAACCAAACATCTCTCTCTCTCTCTCTCTCTCTCTCTGCACAAAGGATCTGAGAGGAAACTTGACGGAATGTGAACTGATGCTCTTCCAGCGCGCGTTGCGTTCGATGCCCAGTGTCAGAAATCAAAGCAGCAATAAGAAGTGGACATGCATATCTCTCTCTCTCTCTCTCTCTGCACAAAGGATCTGAGAGGAAACTTGACGGAATGTGAACTGATGCTCCTCCAGCGCGCGTTGCGTTCGATGCCCAGAATAAAACAGTGTCAGAAATCAAAGCAGCAATAAGAAGTGGACATGCATCTCTCTCTCTCTCTCTCTCTCTCTCACACACACACACACACACACACACAATCTCTTCTTCTTCTTCCTCGAGCGCGTGAACATGCAGTGCCGGCGCGCGCCGGTTCCCCGGTTCCGTTCAGCATACCAATGAACGTCCCTGAACGGATCTGAGCATTCAGGAGCATCAGTGTGATTAGTTGGGATGCTGAGACCAAGTTGCGGTCCATCAGTGCCGCACACACCGGAACATTCCTCCGTGTGGCTCAGAAGCGCGCGCGCTCCAGCCGCAGCACCGCCGGCGCGTCTCCGGTCTGCGGCATCCCATAATAACCCGGTTCGTGCCGTGAATTCCTTCATGCTATTTTTATACACAGGAATAAAACCCACCGTTACTTTATTATTATTATTATTATTATTATTATTATTATTATTATTTAATGATGTTTGGCATTCTGACACTGCGCTCCCGGAAATGAGGATTTTTTAATTTTTTTAAAAAATATATATGTTTTACTTACGATTTGGGAGGGTTCTGGACCGCTGTGGCCATTTTAGACTCGGACTGAGAGAATGTGTGAGAGCTGCAGATCCCCGGTATTGTACATGAAGCTCCGAATGTAAGCAGCAATTTCAATTTCATTCATTCTCAGGGGCTGCGGGTGCAGCAGCTGGCCAATAGGAGCGCAGGAGCGCGACGCACAGGCTCATGGGAAATGGAGTTTCTAGCGCGGGCTCTCTTCAAGCGTGGCACGAGCGCATACTACAACAACCGGCATGTATTCGTGCACGCGGTGGAACAGACCCGCCTCACAGTCTAAACATGTTACTGTAAAGTCAAGGTTGGAATGCACCCGCCCCACACACACACACCTGCTCTCTCTCTCTCTCTCTCTCTCTCTCTCTCTCTCTGGGGTTCATGATCAGTCTATTTTCTGCCATGTTTGTGTTCATCTAAAGTAGCCATCACGTGTGTGTGCGTGTGTGTGTGTCCGCAGTTTGTGCTCCTGTCTCTGTGTGTATTGTATGGAGTTTGTTTTAACTTGCTGGATTCTGTGGCACCACCTGGAGCAGACATCTGGAGTAGCATGAGATGCCAGTACAGGCTTTATCTCTTCACCCTGATGACCAGCTGAAGTGATAATTGATAACACGCCAAATATCCCATCATGGTTTTGCTTATCAGTAGGATACTGACTACTCCATTCCTGATGTGCAGCTCACCACAGTGGAATTTAGGATCACGTCTTAAACATTGCTTTTATTTGCTCCAATGGAGTCCAAGCTTCTGGAATCATGCACACTGTACTGTGTTGCTTATTAATTGATTCACAGAAAGCCACGTGTCCATCTCTAGTGCTGTAAAAAGAAAGTTCATGCCAAACCATCCCAACATCTGTCCTGGAGTATCCCCTGTCCTGGAGTATCCCCTGTCCAGCCTACCCCTGTCCTGGAGTACCACCTGTACAGTCTACATCTGTCCTGGAGTATCCCATGTCCTGGAGTATCCCCTGTCCTGGAGTACCACCTGTATAACCTACCCCTGTCATGGAGTACCACCTGTACAGCTTACCCTTGTCCAGGAGTACCACCTGTATAGCCTACCCCTGTCATGGAATACCACCTGTACAGCCTACCCTTGTCCTGGAGTACCACCTGTACAGCCTACCCTTGTCCTGGAGTACCACCTGTACAGCCTAACCTTGTCCTGGAGTACCACCTGTATAGCCTACCCTTGTCCTGGAGTACCACCTGTACAGCCTACCCTTGTCCTGGAGTACCACCTGTACAGTCTACCCTTGTCCTGGAGTACCACCTGTACAGCCTAACCTTGTCCTGGAGTACCACCTGTACAGCCTACCCTTGTCCTGGAGTACCACCTGTACAGCCTACCCTTGTCCTGGAGTACCACCTGTACATCCTAACCTTGTCCTGGAGTACCACTTGTACAGCCTAACCTTGTCCTGGAGTACCACCTGTATAGCCTACCCTTGTCCTAGAGTACCACCTGTACAGCCTACCCTTGTCCTGGAGTACCACCTGTACATCCTATGTCTGTCCTGGAGTATCCCCTGTCCTGGAGTATCCCCTTGTCCTGGAGTACCACCTGTACAGCCTACCCTTGTCCTGGAGTACCACCTGTACAGCCTACCCTTGTCCTGGAGTACCACCTGTACAGCCTAACCTTGTCCTGGAGTACCACCTGTACAGCCTACCCTTGTCCTGGAGTACCACCTGTACAGCCTACCCTTGTCCTGGAGTACCACCTGTACATCCTAACCTTGTCCTGGAGTACCACCTGTACAGCCTAACCTTGTCCTGGAGTACCACCTGTATAGCCTACCCTTGTCCTGGAGTACTACCTGTACAGCCTACCCTTGTCCTGGAGTACCACCTGTACAGCCTACCCTTGTCCTGGAGAACCACCTGTCCTGGAGTACCACCTGTACATCCTATGTCTGTCCTGGAGTATCCCCTGTCCTGGAGTATCCCCTGTCCAGCCTACCCCTGTCCTGGAGTACCACCTGTACAGTCTACATCTGTCCTGGAGTATCCCATGTCCTGGAGTATCCCCTGTCCTGGAGTACCACCTGTATAGCCTACCCTTGTCCTGGAGTACCACCTGTACAGCCTACCCTTGTCCAGGAGTACCACCTGTATAGCCTACCCTTGTCCTGGAGTACCACCTGTACAGCCTACCCTTTTCATGGAATACCACCTGTACAGCCTACCCTTGTCCTGGAGTATCACCTGTACAGTCTACCCTTCTCCTGGAGTACCACCTGTACAGCTTACCCTTATCCTGGAGCACCACCTGTACAGCCTACCTTTGTCCTGGAGTACCACCTGTACAGCCTACCCTTGTCCTGGAGTACCACCTGTATAGCCTACCCTTGTCCTGGAGTACCACCTGTACAGCCTACTCTTGTCCTGGAGTACCACCTGTATAGCCTACCCCTGTCCTGGAGTACCACCTGTACATCCTACCCTTGCCATGGAGTACCACCTGTACAGCCTACCCTTGTCATGGAGTTCTACCTAATCTTATGTACCCCTGTCCTGCAGTTGTTGTTTTTCCAGTTTTCTGTGCTCCAACACACCTGATTCACGTAATCACAGAATAACCATCCCTTTCTGAGTCAAAGTGGGTGTGTTAGATGAGGTTAAAAACTAAAACATGAACAGGATGAGGGTAGGCCAGCTCCTGGACCTGGGCTGGGAACCTGTGGCTTTTACATTTTGTACAGGAGACTGAAAATGAAATGTTGTTGGTCACTGTGGAACACAGTTTCACTGAATACCTCTGAAATATGCTCCATTTAGCTAACACACAGACATCACCTTTTTTTCCACTGGTTGTTTTTGAACGTGATGCTCAGGATTGAGAGCAGATGGAGCCAGTGAGATGTCCAGCAGATGGAGCCAGTGAGTCACCTGTGTTCAAAGTGCAGACAAAAGCCTTTTTAAACTAATTTTAACCAGTTTGCTTTCAGATGGTTTGACACATAAAGAAGCACTTTTTTTTTTTTTTTTTTTGCTTGGTTGCATCTTCTGTGCTCTGATGCTGAAACTATGATACCAGATAAAGAAAAAGTAATTCTCCATTAAATCAGTGTCACATTGACTGATTCCCAGATTCACCCTTAAAGGAAACGGCAAAGTGAAAATTGTTGTTCATGTTTCAAAATAGTTAATGCTTTAAATCTTTTTCAATCATATGCTCACCATAATATATGCAGAAAGACAAACTATTGATATAAAGTGTGATTATCATCTGGCGGCTGTGTGCATTGTGAACAGCCTGAGACAGGAGAACATGTGATTTAATCCTTTCAGTAATAGTATGAAAGAGAAAATTGAATTGAATTATTAGATCCACTGAAATGAGTGGGATTACAGTTCACTGCTGCATGGCGGCCATCTCACAAGCTCTCCAAAACAAATGAGTTGAATTTTCTGAGAGCATGAAAGAAATTTTAATTAATTATGCCTCAGATGTTATTCTGAAGATAGATGATGGGACCGAGTGTTCACCTTCTCTGGGTCTCAACACGTAGAGGAATAAAGGGCAGAGAGACGGCAGACAAATCAGTTAAAAATGCAGCATTGAAAGAGGGGAATGATGTGGAGGTCAGCCTCTTTAAAACAGAACTGAAGATCTTAATTAAGATGAAGATGAAAGGGGAAGACAAAGGGAGGAGTAATGAACAAGAAGATGGCTCATTGAGAAGTTTTGGCAAAGATCCAGAAAAACAAAGGGAGGATCTCATGATTGACATGAGCAGATGGTGGTGGTGCAATGGGTTGTGCTGCCACCTCACAGGTCCATGATCCCTGATTTGAAGTTTCTGTGCATCTTCTCCCTTCGTCCACATGAGTGCGAGCAAGCAGGAGACAAACCGTGACAGATAGTTTGATGAGTCAGTTACCCACAAGTCTGAGCGTTTATTGGTCTCTAAAGGAACACGTGTGGAAGAAGAAGACAGTGTGAATGTAAAGAGGACTGAGGTCTCGTCTGAGGGCCACACTCGGAAAGTAAATTGTCAAGTCATCTTTGTGTGTTATGTTGTTTTGTTTTTTCAGTTGTCCATCCATCCATCCATCCATCCATCCATCCAGCCTGTTAGCACAGTACCAGAAGACCTAGTTTTTGGATGTTTGTAGGATTTATATGGAATTATCATAGCAATTGATCTGAAATATTTTTTTTCTTCAAATAAGTTCCTTCCTGTTTGAAGTGTATGTTAAGGATATTTCAGGCTGGCAAGAAAGATGAGACTTCTTGGAGGCAGAGGAATCCCTGTTGACACCACCAATATCAACTTGTCATTTTTATTTTAAATCTTTATTTGTTTGAGAAAAAAAAAGAAGAGAGTGTGTGAATGATGCCCTGTGATGGACTGGTGTGGATTCTCCAGCCTTGTGCCCAGTCAGGGTGGAAGGATTGGATTACTCACAGGAGCATAAATCAGAAATGGATTATAATTGAACATAATTGATTATCCTATTTTTTAAAAGGATAAATGACTGGTGTCGAAAAAAATTAATTCATATTTGTTATCTTGATGCATACACTACCGTTCAAAAGTTTGGGGTCACTTTGAAATGTCCTTATTTTTGAAAGAAAAGCACTGTTCTTTTCAATGAAGATCACTTTAAGCTAATCAGAAATGCACTCTATACATTGCTAATGTGGTAAATGACTATTCTAGCTGCAAATGTCTGGTTTTTGGTGCAATATCTCCATAGGTGTATAGAGGCCCATTTCCAGCAACTCTCACTCCAGTGTTCTAATGGTACAATGTGTTTGCTCGTTGCCTCAGAAGGCTAATGGATGATTAGAAAACCCTTGTACAATCATGTTAGCACAGCTGAAAACAGTTGAGCTCTTTAGAGAAGCTATAAAACTGACCTTCCTTTGAGCAGATTGAGTTTCTGGAGCATCACATTTGTGGGATCGATTAAATGCTCAAAATGGCCAGAAAAATGTCTTGACTATATTTTCTATTCATTTTACAACTTATGGTGGTAAATAAAAGTGTGACTTTTCATGGAAAACACAAAATTGTCTGGGTGACCCCAAACTTTTGAACGGTAGTGTAATTTGGTGAGGAAGGTGTGTAACGCGGCTGTAACAAACCAGACGCTCGCAGATTAAGAATAAACTCAGGCCCACTTTACACGGGGACGGTCTGAAACAAAAACGCAAAAGTCCGTTTTCATTCTCACTTTTTCCCGCGTCTACACGACCATTTTCAAGGAGGAAATCTGCATCTATACGGTGATGCATAAATGTGTGGAATTCAATTGGATGTGCATGCCAGGCGGCTAGGTGGTGCTGTGAAAGACCTCCGCTATGTCTGCACGCATACGCAACGTCTTCCGTCTTGTCTGATCTGCACATCTGCGCCGCAAAAACTTTGACTACTCTGGCTATGGTAAGTAAGAAAGTAAGTAAAAAAGTAAGAGCATACTATACCCGCCTCTGTTCATTAACGGTATATGTGCAGATTCGGTATAGATGTTCGAAGGACTCCTGGACGTTTATTAAAGCTGCCAGAGCAGCTTGAAGGTCCGTTGGATCGATGTAATCAGACATGCGCTTACTTTCTTACTTCCCGGGCTGGCATGTACAGTATATGACATATGTATGACGTAAACGCGTACCCGACATGAGCAGATCCGAGCAGAGTTTCGCGTATTGGGTAGTTTAGACGGATATGCAACGGGGGCTGTTTTTAACTTATCCACTCTGGAAGGCGTTTTCAATTTTTTCCGTTTTTCAGCCTCGGAAACGCCGTCCCCGTGTAGACGAAAGGCACTTCCGATAAAATATTTAGTCGTTTTTACCCGACACTGTGGTAATCCTTCCACAGTGAGAGAAGACAATGTACAATAATCAGGCCAGGTCAATACAGGGAAATCCAACAAAGTAGTGAGGGCTAGACAAAACGAGGTCATGAAACGGGCAATAGTCCAAGAACCGGAAATCAGGAAAACACAAGCAAGGTAAACACAAGGGCTAGGCAAATCAGAGTCAAGAAACAAGCGAAGCTCGAGAAACCGGGAAGCGAGCAGATAAACACAAGGGCTAGGCAAAACGGGAAGAAACCGGAAGGCAAAAAGTGTCATACACGGAACCGCAATCAGAAATATAAATGCTCAGTAGGCTCACGGAAATGTGGAGGCAATACTGCTCAATGAACAAAACAAACAGAGGGGTATAAGAAAGAAAGAAAGAAAGAAAGAAAGAAAGAAAGAAAGAAAGAAAGAAAGAAAGCACAACTTTATTCATCACGCACTTGTGAAATTTCCTCTCTGCATTTAACCCATCTGAAGCAGTGAACACACACATGCACACACATGAACAATGAGCGCACACGCATACCCAGAGCAGTGGGCAGCCACACTAACAGCGCCCGGGGAGCAGTTGGGAGTTCGGTGCCTCGCTCAAGGCCACCTCAGCCCAAGGCCGTCCCATATTAACCTAACCTGCATGTCTTTGAACTATGGGGGAAACGGGAGCACGCAGAGGAAACCCATGCAGACATGGGGAGAACATGCAAACTCCACACAGAAAGGCCCTCGCCGGCCGCTGGGTTCAAACGCAGAACCTTCTTGTTGTGAGGTGACCGTGCTAACCACTACACCACCGTGCGGCCCAAAGTATGTTGCATTGGCCGTATAAATACAGACATGAACAAAAAGGTACAGGTGATGACAATTAGAACTTGGTGGAGCCACTCCTAGGAAGTGGCTCGGGGTTGGCTGATGGAGTGCACGTGGTAGTGTCAGGTGTGTGAGTGGGATTGTGGGAAGTGGAGTCCAGAGTGTTAGGTAAGCCCGGGAACGGGACAAGGTGGTTTGCCCATAACTTTGCTCTTTTAAATAGTCCTTCTGGACACCATCATTCACAAATGAACAAATCTATTTCTGAACAAATTTATTCACATATCGATCAGAGGCGATCAAATGGTATCGTATTGTATCATGTGGCATCGTAGCAGTTTCAGTTGACTGCGATCCTCACCAGGATAAACAACGCTTACTGATGATGATGATGATGATGATGATGAAGAATGGATGCTTTATGAAGGTACACTCTGTACCAGTAAGTGTCAGTGTGTTTGTAGGATTTTGAGTGGTGCTTGAAAGTTTGTGAACCCTTTAAAACTTTCTATATTTCTGCATAAATATGCCCTAAAACATCATCAGATTTTCACACAAGTCCTAAAAGTAGATAAAGAGAACCCAGTTAAACAAATGAGACAAAAATATATATACTTGGTCATTTCTTTATTGAGGCGGCACGGAGGTGTAGTGGTTAGCACTGTTGCCTCACAGTAAGAAGATCTGGGTTTGAGCCCCATGGTCGGCGAGGGCCTTTCTGTGCGGAGTTTGCATGTTCTCCCCGTGTCCGCGTGGGTTTCCTCCGGGTGCTCCGGTTTCCCCCACAGTCCAAAGACATGCAGGTTAGGTTAACTGGTGGCTCTAAATTGACCGTGAGTGTGAATGGTTGTCTGTGTCTAGTGTCAGCCCTGTGATGACCTGGCGACTTGTCCAGGGTGTACCCCGCCTTTTGCCCGTAGTCAGCTGGGATAGGCTCCAGCTTGCCTGCGACCCTGTAGAACAGGATAAACTGGCTAGAGATAATGAGATGAGATTTCTTTATTGAGGAAAATGATCCAATATTACATACCTGTGAGTGGCAAAAGTATGTGAACCTCTAGGATTAGCGGTTAATTTGAAGGTGAAATTAGAGTCAGGTGTTTTCAATCAATGGGATGCCAATCAGGTGTGAGTGGGCACCCTGTTTTATTTAAAGAACAGGGATCTATCAAAGTCTGATCTTCACAACACATGTTTGTGGAAGTGTATCATGGCACGAACAAAGGAGATTTCTGAGGACCTCAGAAAAAGCATTGTTGATGCTCATCAGGCTGGAAAAGGTTACAAAACCATCTCTAAAGAGTTTGGACTCCACCAATCCACAGTCAGACAGATTGTGTACAAATGGAGGAAATTCAAGACCACTGTTACCCTTCCCAGGAGTGGTCAACCAACAAAGATCACTCCAAGAGCAAGGCGTGTAATAGTCAGCGAGGTCACAAAGGACCCCAGGGTAACTTCTCAGCAACTGAAGGCCTCTCTCACATTGGCTAATGTTAATGTTCATAAGTCCACCTTCAGGAGAACACTGAACAACAATGGTGTGCATGGCAGGGTTGCAAGGAGAAAGCCACTGCTCTCCAAAAAGAACATTGCTGCTCATCTGCAGTTTGCTAAAGATCACATGGACAAGCCAGAAGGCTATTGGAAAAATGTTTTGTGGATGGATGAGACCAAAATAGAACTTTTTGGTTTAAATGAGAAGCGTTATGTTTGGAGAAAGGAAAACACTGCATTCCAGCATAAGAACCTTATCCCATCTGTGAAACATGTTGGTGGTAGTATCATGCTTTGTGCCTGTTTTGCTGCATCTGGACCAGGACGGCTTGCCATCATTGATGGAACAATGAATTCTGAATTATACCAGCGAATTCTAAAGGAAAATGTCAGGACATCTGTCCATGAACTGAATCTCAAGAGAAGGTGGGTCATGCAGCAAGACAACGACCCTAAGCACACAAGTCGTTCTACCAAAGAATGGTTAAAGAAGAAAAGTGAATGTTTTGGAATGGCCAAGTCAAAGTCCTGATCTTAATACAGTCGAAATGTTGTGGAAGGACCTGAAGCGAGCAGTTCATGTGAGGAAACCCACCAACATCCCAGAGTTGAAGCTGTTCTGTACGGAGGAATGGGCTAAAATTCCTCCAAGCCAGTGTGCAGGACTGATCAACAGTTACCGCAAACGTTTAGTTGCAGTTATTGCTGCACAAGGAGGTCACACCAGATACTGAAAGCAAAGGTTCACATACTTTTGCCACTCACAGATATGTAATATTGGATCATTTTCCTCAGTAAATAAATGACTAAGTATAATATTTTGTCTCATTTGTTTAACTGGGTTCTCTTTATCTACTTTTAGGACGTGTGTGAAAATCTAATATTGTTTTACATCATATTTATGCAGAAATATAGAAAATTCTAAAGGGTTCGCAAACTTTCAAGCACCACTGTATATAGTAGTATCATTGTAATAACAGATGAGCTGGTTCGATGCTGGAATTCAATTGATCCAAACAGGATGAAGGTCACAACAAGGTCAAAGGCCTGAAATAGTTTTTTCTGAAAGTTTGTATTTTTTTTTTAAACTGAAATGTTAATAGGCTAGCAATGTGATTTGCTCATAACTCTGATATTTAAAATAGCAGTCATTATGAATGAACAGTTGTGAACAAAATGAATCACAAAACATATCAGAGGCATGTCGTATCGCATCAGCTTCAGTTTACTGTGATCCTGAACAGGATCGTGTTCAGTAATGATAGATAAACTAATGCACGAATAAAATTGTTTAATGAAATAAATCTCTGTTGAGTCTTGAAATTACACTCCATGATTTAATATGAGGGCGGCACAGTGGTGTAGTGGTTAACGCTGTCGCCTCACAGCAAGAAGGTCCGGGTTCGAGCCCCGTGGCCGGCGAGGGCCTTTCTGTGTGGAGTTTGCATGTTCTCCCCGTGTCCGTGTGGGTTTCCTCCGGGTGCTCCGGTTTCCCCCACAGTCCAAAGACATGCAGGTTAGGTTAACTGGTGACTCTAAATTGATAGTCAGCTGGGATAGGCTCCAGCTTGCCTGCGACCCTGTAGAACAGGATAAAGCGGCTAGAGATAATGAGATGAGATGAGATAATTCAGGAAATTATAATATGAAAAATGGAATGAAGTTACACTCCGTGCCAATAGGTGGCGGTGATGCGCCGGTGTGTTTGGTAACAGCTGTGACGAAGACGAAGAAGACCTTGGAGGCGGAAGTGTTTACAGTCAGCGCACTTTCACTACCAGCAACAACAATTTGGAGGCTGTTCGGTGTGTGTGAGATGGTTAAAATTGTGTAATAATGTCGGAGATGTTACTGAAGGGGATGGAAGAAGTGTCTCTCGGTCAGTTGAAGGAAGAAGAGAAGGAGAGCGGAAGGAGTTTTCTCCTTATCGATGAAAATGAAACCCTGCAGGTAAATGTTAATGTGTTATGAAGTGCGCGTCCTGTTAGCATCAAAGCTAGTTAACATTAAAACACCGTTTTTGTAATTACACCGACATACCTGATGAGAGATTTAAGGAAGTGTGATAAACTCAGTCAGAAACAAAACAAACTGCCATGTGGTGGTAATTTAACGCTTTAAACTTGAGTATTTTAACTTCAGACACCAAAAGTGTGTTACTGATGTCGACCATAAAGTCAGTGATTAAGAGATTTCTCTCAAAACTGACAACAAAAGAATCTGGAACACGACTGGGTTAAAGTATTCAGATCTCCAGCTGTAAATTAATCTGTGACGTTTCCATCTCGTCACTCATTGATGATTATTTTGTCTGTGTATATAAACTATACACCTACACTTTGATTTTATATACAGTACCAGTCAAAAGTTTTTGGAAACACCTTCAAATTTCGTGTTTTTATTTTTTTCCTACAACCCCGATTCCAAAAAAGTTGGGACAAAGTACAAATTGTAAATAAAAACGGAATGCAATGATGTGGAAGATTCAAAATTCCATATTTTGTTCAGAATAGAACATAGATGACATATCAAATGTTTAAACTGAGGAAATGTATCAAAATTAGGTGATTTTTAAATTTCATGACAACAACACATCTCAAAAAAGTTGGGACAAGGCCATGTTTACCACTGTGAGACATCCCCTTTTCTCTTTACAACAGTCTGTAAACGTCTGGGGACTGAGGAGACAAGTTGCTCAAGTTTAGGGATAGGAATGTTAACCCATTCTTGTCTAATGTAGGATTCTAGTTGCTCGACTGTCTTAGGTCTTTTTTGTCGTATCTTCCGTTTTATGATGCGCCAAATGTTTTCTATGGGTGAATGATCTGGACTGCAGGCTGGCCAGTTCAGTACCCGGACCCTTCTTCTACGCAGCCATGATGCTGTAATTGATGCAGTATGTGGTTTGGCATTGTCATGTTGGAAAATGCAAAGTCTTCCCTGAAAGAGACGTCGTCTGGATGGGAGCATAAGTTGCTCTAGAACCTGGATATACCTTTCAGCATTGATGGTGTCTTTCCAGATGTGTAAGCTGCCCATGCCACATGCACTAGTGCAACCCCATACCATCAGAGATGCAGGCTTCTGAACTGAGCGCTGAGAACAACTTGGGTCGTCCTTCTCCTCTTTAGTCCAAATGACACAGCATCCCTGATTTCCATAAAGAACTTCAAATTTTGATTCGTCTGACCACAGAACAGTTTTTCACTTTGCCACAGTCCATTTTAAATGAGCCTTGGCCCAGAGAAGACGTCTGCACTTCTGGATCATGTTTAGATACGGCTTCTTCTTTGAACTATAGAGTTTTAGCTGGCAACGGCGGATGGCACGGTGAATTGTGTTCACAGATAATGTTCTCTGGAAATATTCCTGAGCCCATTTTGTGATTTCCAATACAGAAGCATGCCTGTATGTGATGCAGTGCCGTCTAAGGGCCCGAAGATCACGGGCACCCAGTATGGTTTTCCGGCCTTGACCCTTACGCACAGAGATTCTTCCAGATTCTCTGAATCTTTTGATGATATTATGCACTGTAGATGATATGTTCAAACTCTTTGCAATTTTACACTGTCGAACTCCTTTCTGATATTGCTCCACTATTTGTCGGCGCAGAATTAGGGGGATTGGTGATCCTCTTCCCATCTTTACTTCTGAGAGCCGCTGCTACTCCAGGATGCTCTTTTTATACCCAGTCATGTTAATGACCTATTGCCAGTTGACCTAATGAGTTGCAATTTGGTCCTCCAGCTGTTACGTTTTTGTACCTTTTAACTTTTCCAGCCTCTTATTGCCCCTGTCCCAACTTTTTTGAGATGTGTTGCTGTCATGAAATTTCAAATGAGCCAATATTTGGCATGAAATTTCAAAATGTCTCACTTTCGACATTTGATATGTTGTCTATGTTCTATTGTGAATACAATATCAGTTTTTGAGATTTGTAAATTATTGCATTCCGTTTTTATTTACAATTTGTACTTTGTCCCAACTTTTTTGGAATCGGGGTTGTACATTGTAAATTAATACTGAAGTCATCCAGACTATGCAGCAACATGTAAGGAATCATTTAGTAAACTTTAAAATGTTAATCAAACCAAAATATGTTTTAGGTTTTAGATTCTTCAAAGTAGGCACCTTTTGCTTTGATTATAGCTTTGCACACTCTTGACATTCTCTCAATCAGCTTCATGAGGTAATCACTCGAAATGGTTTTCCAACAGTCTTGAAGGAGTTCCCAGCGGTGCTGAGCACTCGTTGGCTGCTTTGCCTTCACTCTGCGGTCCAACTCATCCCAAACCATCTCAATTGGGTTTAGATCAGGTGATTGTGGAGGCCACGTCATCTGACGAAGCACTCCATCACCCTCTTTCTTGGTCAAATAGCCCTTACATACAGTAGCCTAGAGGTGTGTGTTGGGTCATTGTCCTGTTGAAAGACAAATGATGGGCCCACTAAGCGCAAACCAGATGGGATGGCATGTCGCTGCAGAATGCTGTGGTAGCCATGCTGGTTAAGGCCCTGTCCACACGGCAACGGATTCAGGTGACTCCGATACAATTGCTTATCGTTTAGGCCTGGCGTCCACACGGCACCGGCGTTTTGGGTGCCCAAAACGCAATCTTTTTGAGAACGGGTTCCAGAGTGGAAAGATCTGGCAACGTTGCCGTTGCGAAGTCGTCTGGATGAGTAGAACGGATTTGTTTACGATGACGTCACAACCACATGACTGTGAGTGCTTCACTCCGGGTGGAAGTGTAACGAACTCGATGCGAGTTGTCACCAAATCCTTTAACTTGGTTCATGAAACGTGCTTACAAAATATTTTCACTGTGAATATTTATTGTGTAATGGTGTAAAGTGAGAGAGAGAGAGAGAGAGAGAGAAAGAAAATAGCCCTTAGGGCAGAGTCAATCCCGCCAGCAAAAATAGGGAAAAAAAGGAGCGATCTCACCTCTTCAGATGCTGGTTTAAGTCTGACAATACATTCCTTAAAAAGGGCGTAGAACAACAAATTAATCCATCAACGTGTAGCATTCAATTTATTCCGGACCATTAAAGACGCCGCCTTCCGCGTAGAATCATACGTCATCCTCGCTGCCATATTGGATGGGTCAAAGCGGAGAATAAAGATGCCTCATTCATGTGCTGCGTTTAACTGTACCAACAGGTTTGCCGTCCAAACGAGATCACATGGGATTACCTTTCACAGGTGAGACTGGAAAAATACTTTTCATTGTATTTGGTCATTATAATGTAATTTTACGAACAGATTTTTCTGACTTTGTGGCTAATATGAAGTCTCGCGCATAATAGTTTATGCGCATGCGTCCTTACTACTTCTATTGTTCTGGTGTCTCCGAAGGGACCGTCTTACAGCGCCCCTAGAGGTGTGGCATGTGTATTGCATCGTTTTCAGCAAGCGTTGCGTTGCCATATGGACCTGATCTTTTACTGATCGTTGCCCATTTGGACGCGATATATTTTTAAATAACATCTCGTTGCCGTTGTCGTGTGGATGTAGCCTAAGTGTGCCTTCGATTTTGAATAAATCGCCATCAGTGTCACCAGCAAAGCACCCCCATACCATCACACTTCCTCCTCCATATTTCACTGTGGGTACCACACATGTAGGAACCATCTGCTCACCTTTTCTGCGTCTTACAAAGACATGGCGATTGGAACCAAAAATCTCAAATTTGGACTCCTCAGACCAAAAGGACAGATTTCCACTGGTCTAATGTCCATTCCTTGTGTTCCTTGGCCCAAGCTATTCTCTTCCTCTTGTTGTTCTTCCTTAGAAGTGGCTTCTTTGCAGCAATTCAACCATAAAGTCCAGATTCCCGCAGTCTTCTCTGAACAGTTGATGTTGAGATGTGTGTGTGCTACTTGAACTCTGTGAAGCATTTAGGTGGGCTCTTATCTGGGGTGCTGTTAACTTATGGTTTCTGAGGCTGGTAACTCTGATGAATTTATCCTGTGCAACAGAGGTAACCCTAGGTCTTCCTTTCCTGGGGCGGTCCTGATGAGAGCCAGTTTCATCATAACGTTTGATGGTCTTTGTGACTGCACCTGGGGATACTTTCAAAGTTCTTGAAATTTGTCGGACTGACTGACCTTCATTTCTTAAAGTAATGATGGACTGTCGTTTTTCTTTACTTAGTTGAGTAGTTCTTGGCATAATATGGATTAGAACAGTACTCAAATAGGGCCATTCACTGTATACCAACTCTACCTCTTCACAACACAACTGATGGTCTCAAACACATTAAGAGGTCACGAAATTAACTTTTGACAAGGCACAGCTGTAAACTGAAAGCCATTCCAGGTGACTACCTCGTAAAGCTGACTGAGAAAATGCCAAGATGTGCAAAGCTGTCATCTAAGCAAAAGGTGCCTACATTGAAGACTCTAAAATATAAAACACATTCTGGTTTGATTAACACTTTTTTTTTTTTTTTGTTGACCAAATAATTCCATATATATTTCTTCATAATGTGGACTTTTTAGTATTAATCTACAATTCAGAAAACTTTAAAATAATGAGAAACCACTGAATTAGAGGGTGTTTCCAAACTTTTGACTGGTACTGTGTGTGTGTGTGTGTGTGTGTGTGTGTGTGTGTGTGTGTATATATATATATATATATATATATATATATATATATATATATGGGTCTGTCTCAGAAACTGGGTGCTGTGGGGGTCCCCCACTAAATATACTCAGTCAATAAACTATACGGTTTTGAATGGTGATGTTGGTTTTAATTTGAAATAAAATGATGAAAGAAATAATACAGATAAAACTAAATCTTTGATGTGAATACTCTATTCAGAATTTGGCAAAAATTCTACAAATTTGTGGAAAAATGGCGGCTTGATCTGGGACATGATAAATGGTTGACTACATCGCATTCCCTTAAAAAGGTTGTAGTCCACTGCAAAGTCTACAGTTATCACTAATTGTATTTTAAGTTGTAACTTTATCCACCTAAGGATTGGTGTGCTCACAGAATAATCATAACCGTAATAAAACATCATGCAAAATATTTCATCACCGTCGTAACTCCATTTTCCGCAGACCCGAAACCAATACCATCGTGTGTTTTGATCTAAACGGAAAGCTTCAGGGTCAAGGTCACAACCTCACCAAAAGTAGTACCGTAACTTAAAATCACTACGCCATATAAAAATTTAGTTATAAATCTGCGATTTTGTTTTTTAAAACGAAAGCTGAAAGTTAGGTATAGAATGTTTCTTACAGAATATGTTACGATGGTAGCTGGCCTTGTATGAATTTCTGAGCTATAAAATGAGTTGTGGTCTATTTTTTACCGTAGCGTGTTATTTGTGTGCGGGGAAGGACACACATTAACAATTTGCATGTGTAGAATGGAATTTTCCACTCCAACAGTTAGAAGTTGATCGTGCTTCCATTTGCGGTCTTTCTGTTACTCGGGTGATCTGTTCGGATGTTATCACTGAAAAGGTGAGTTTTGACAGTTTTATTTTGTTTTAGTCTTGCAGTATAAGGCAAGAGAATATTTCTTTTTCATCTTACTTTCATATTTCGTAGTGTTTGCGTATTTTTGGCCAATATTTTGCAACCATGGTCGATTTAGATCGAACTTTTGATAGAATCTACGGCCAGTCATTTTGCCCCGCCCCCGCCTCGCGCTCCGTCCGGTGCGGTAGTGATGTCCCGTTGCTCTCGCGCCGCAGCAGAGACCCGCGCGACCTTCAGCCGGTACAGTCGCTGTTCTTTTACCACCGCCGTTATTCTCATCTTTCCGGTGTGTTCTTGATTTTTCCATTGTGTCCTATTTCGCCATATCAAATCCCCAAAATGTATCATATTATTCATATTTAAGTGAATAATCAATTCAGTCATCATAACTTGGCATTTTTAACCCAAGCAATCAAAGAGGAAATTTATTCAATATTTTCACTCATCTGTGAAGGAGGGGCTTTAATTCTTCATGATGTATTTATTTTATATGGAAATCAATTTTACAAAAGCATTTGAATTGTAATCAAAAAAAATTTCCACAGTGGAGACCAGATAAAGCAAGACATGACAAAAGAAACATTGAGTGTTAAGTAAATGCAAAAAAAAATAGTAAAATTAGAAAATTAATTTTTAGGGCATGCTGTAATGGGAAACTAATCATCAGCAGTAATGTGATGAAGCAGTGTTACTGTGCAACCTTGCAGCTGATTTGTTTTCCGAGAACTGCACATTTTTATTCCCTTTATAATAACACTGCAGTTTGCTCTTATTAGTTCTTAACAAGGTTTATAATAGGGCTAAGATTTGCTCAGGGTACCATTCTTATATCTCAATGGATAATTTTAATTAATGTGACACCCAAGCATATTTTATCTTTATTTCGAACATGTAAACAAACAATGAATAGATGAACAGTAAACAAGAAAAGCAAAACAGCCTTTGCAACAAGAACACGTAAAAAGCCACTAAATTAGAAAATAAACCAGAAATAATATAGGTAGTAATAATGATATCAGAAGAAAAATACAAACAAGGACGCACTAAGCAGTTTTGAGTTTACATGTCTGAAAAGGAGTGGGCTGAAGTAAAAGCTTAATTAATCCCACCCCCTTCATAAGTCAATATAAATTTATTATCTTGCTTCCTTTTACACTGTATATATTTTACACTGTACACTCGTTTCAGGTCCTTCCACAACATTTTGATTGGATTAAGGTCAGAACTTTGACTTGGACATTCTAAAACATTAACTTTTATTCTTCTTTAACCATTCTTTGGTAGAACGACTTGTGTGCTTAGGGTCGTTGTCTTGCTGCATGACCCACCTTCTCTTGAGATTCAGTTCATGGACAGATGTCCTGACATTTTCCTTTAGAATTCGCTGGTATAATTCAGAATTCATTGTTCCATCAATGATGGCAAGCCGTCCTGGCCCAGATGCAGCAAAACAGGCCCAAACCATGATATTACCACCACCACGTTTCACAGATGGGATAAGGTTCTTATGTTGGAATGCAGTGTTTTCCTTTCTCCAAACATAACGCTTCTCATTTAAACCAAAAAGTTCTATTTTGGTCTCATCCGTCCACAAAACATTTTTCCAATAGCCTTCTGGCTTGTCCACGTGATCTTTAGCAAACTGAAAATGAGAAGCAATGTTCTTTTTGGAGAGCAGTGGCTTTCTCCTTGCAACCCTGCCATGCACACCATTGTTGTTCAGTGTTCTCCTGATGGTGGAATCATGAACATTAACATTAGCCAATGTAAGAGAGGCCTTCAGTTGCTTAGAAGTTACCCTGGGGTCCTTTGTGACCTCGCCAACTATTACACGCCTTACTCTTGGAGTGATCTTTGTTGGTCGACCACTTCTGGGGAGGGTAACAATTAGGGCTGCTCGATATTGAGAAATATCAATATTGCGATATTTTCAGTCAATATTGATATCACGATATTTTAAACGATATTTTTTTTTTTGCTGATTCGTGTAAAGCTTGCGCCAACTCAAAGAGGATGGACTCAAATTCCTCCAATTTATCTCTTGCTTTTCCATTTAGTTTGCAAAATTAAAGTATTTAGGCATGCACTTGCTTTGATTCTACCGTCCTCTGCTGGCTTGTGTCTACCTCTATACCTTGTTGAGTGCTAAGCACATAGCCTAGTGTATATTATGGGACCTTTTTGTGAAGACAGTATATTTGTATTATGACTAAATTTTATTATTTTCTAAATGATACCTGCTAAAACACCTAGATATAACCATACAAAAAGGGTCTATTTTGAAACAATCAAATTTGAAATAAAAAAAACTCATGTTTATCTCACTTAAAGGGGTTTATTAAGCATTTCTCACTATAACAAAACAAATAAATATATTAAGAAAAAATGTAAGGTTTCCAATGTATACAAAACATGTCTATATTTATATAAAAACATTTATATGAAGAAAATAAAAAATAGACTTTGTTCTACTTTTTTCCAAAAATGCTGCATCCAAAAATAAAATGTTCCACTTTTGTATTTGTTACATTTTTTTCGTTAACACCCACCATTGAACTTGGAATGAACTTGAAATGAGCACCTGTCCTGAACTAGCAAATGCTGCTAAAGATTTTTTGCTAGAAACACCAGCCTGTTGACATGGTCAGGTTTCAAAGATGCTCGCAAGCAAGTGACAATGTTCCCACTAGTGCTGAAAACTCTCTCTGAAGAGGAACTTGTGGCAGGTATACACAAGTATTTTCTGGCAAGCTTTGAAAGACGTGGGTAGATGGCCTTCGCATCTCTCCACCATATCATCGGGTCCTTCTCAGCATCTATTGTTTCGGACTGGAAGTAAGACTGGACCTCGAGAGAAATTACTTGGTCTTCTTGTAGGTGAGGCCCTGCACCCTGGTCTGGAGTGGCCTTGAAGAAGCTGGCCAGGAGCTTCCTCTTCTTGCTAGGAACATCTGTACCAGCTGCATCCTCAGTATCAGCAGGGGCCACAGTTGTCACTGAAGGGGCTTCCACCTTAGAGTCAAAAACACATAGAAAAACACATTCAACAGATGTGTGTTAATATATTAATACATACAACGCAATAACAACAACAGTAATGATAATAGTAATAATAATATACCATATAATAATACCACACAGTTAAACAATAATGTTGTATTAGTGCAT
Source organism: Neoarius graeffei (assembly GCF_027579695.1). NCBI lineage: Eukaryota > Metazoa > Chordata > Actinopteri > Siluriformes > Ariidae > Neoarius > Neoarius graeffei. The sequence goes on from NC_083584.1 coordinate 58,126,969, forward strand.
TGTTATAAATTAAATTATTATTACCATAGCACTGGGAGCTCTGGCATCCCTCAGCTCCAGTTTCACTCGACTCACAATGGATTCCTTCTGGTCTTCATCCACATACTTCAACTTGAATCTTGGGTCTAGGGCAGACGCCATGTCAAGTAGCTCTTGTGTTTCACTGCCACTGTATTTCTCATTGAGGTAGCCCAGTATGTCATGCTTGATGGTTTTGGCAAGCAGTGTGTCATCATCTTGATCTTTCAAGACTGAGTTATTGAAGAGATGCAGTGTTGGCTTCACAAGAGAGATGCTCACATATTTTTCTCCTGACAGCGCGTCTGTGAAATCAACCAGAGGGGCCAGTGACTTATTGACAGCTTCCAGTACATCGATGTCTTGCCAGGAGAGGTATAGATGTCGTTGTTTCCGGTCATTGGAAAGGACCTGGGCAATCGCCTTCTGTTGCTCAAGGATTCTGGCGACCATGGCCTGTCTAGATCCCCATCTGGTCGGGCATTCGGTCTTGAGGGCGTGCTGAGGCAGATTCAGTTGCTTCTGGGCTTCTTAAAGTTCCCTCTTCTTTTTCCAGCTGTAGCTGAAGCTACTGACCAACCTCTTACAGACTCCCATGGCACGGCTGATCTTGTCATCGGAATTCTTCATTGCATTTTCTAAGATTAAAGAAAAAAAACCACAAAGGTGTAAAATAGTTTGTATTTCACATTATTTGCCTTGTAAGGCCACCCACGACTGAACTGGAGGAAACCTAGGACTAATAATGAATTATACCACAGCGAGCTAACTGATTTAAAGCTCATTCAGATTAGGATAAGCAAAGATAAGATTAAAGCACAATGCATTTAATGTTAGTCTGTGCATCGTTTCTCAAAAGCATAATTGATAACCAGTTAACAACTTGGTAATCAGCTGTCTGTAGCTCATTCAAAAGAGTGTTTCGTCTTCAAAACAAGCCTTCCTTTACTTCATTATGAACATTTTAGCCAATTCGTCGACTGAATGTTTTATCATAATGTCCGTGTTTTTTGTTTGTTTGCTTGTTTTGAAGAGAACGACAAGTTCAGCCTAGCTAGCTACCTTCAAGTTGTCAACTAGTTATAGTTATTAGCAATGATGCGGTCGAAAACGCAACCACGAGAAAGCGGTTGTCCAGTTGACAGAGGTTAGGTACCATCACTTATGCCATTTAACAAAGGAATAATAGCTACTCAGTACTCACCTATGGCCAAGTGCAGTCGATGCCCGAAACATTGGAGCCTCGTCCATCCATTGATTTGTGTAGCCAGGTTAACGTTCGCTGCGTTATCAGTGGTGATGCAGACCAACTTGCTTTCGTCTAATCCCCATTGCGCCAGAGATTCCCTCAATATGTCCGCGATGTTTTGCCCCGTATGGTCTTCTGGCATGAAAGCCGTCTGCAGACACTTTACTTTTAAGTTGAGCTCGTTGTCGATGAAGTGCACAGTGAGGCTAATATATGGTTCGCTTGTACGGCTAGACCATAGATCCGTTGTTGCTGCGAAGTGATCCGCTTCCAACACTTCTTTTGAAACTTTCTCTTGGCAATTCTCGTACATCCCTGGCAGGACATTTCTGGTGAAATAATGTCGAGAGGGCAGAGCATAGCGTTTGTCAAGCTCTCTGATCATTTTCTTAAAGCCCTCGCCCTCGACTGTATTGATAGCCTGCATATCTTTGGCTAGAAAATAGCCGATGGATTCGGTCAATGCTTTGTGCCTCTCTGAATTTGTGGCATACTGAGTTGCGTTGTACAGTGTGCCTTGAATTGATGACTGGGTGGTCTTGCTGGTTGAAGCGACGTTGGCCTGGTCCATTTTTTGTTTTTTCTTTACTAGGTCATCGTGAATTGCCCTGTGGTTTACCTTGAGGTGTGTGAATAAGTTTGATGTGTTGGCAAAAGGCGCAGACACCACTCGCCGGCAAATCCTGCATATAATTGTTTTCTGGTCTTCATCCTTCTCCTCAAACCCGAAATGGTCCCATACTACCGAACAACTTCTCCCTATTTTGGCGACCAACTGAGCCTGCACTGATACTTCTCCTGCATCTTCCATTTCTAGCTTGCTAATGTCTTCACTCAACACAGAGACCGAAGAGAGCGCGCGAGACTGCAGAGCAGTTTTGAAGTCAATGACGTACCACACGCCGCGTTTTGATTAACCCATTCGCGGCCACGCCGGTGCCGTGGCAGTACAGATAAATGACAAAAATCGTTTATAATCTGTATTATTAATTTTCATATCGTTTGACGCCAATATCGTTATCGCGATTTAAATATGATATATTGCACAGCTCTAGTAACAATGGTCTTGAATTTCCTTCATTTGTACACAATCTGTCTGACTGTGGATTGGTGGAGTCCAAACTCTTTAGAGATGGTTTTGTAACCTTATCCAGCCTGATGAGCATAACACTTTTTCTGAGGCCCTCAGAAATCTCCTTTGTTTGTGCCATGATACACTTCCACGAACATGTGTTGTGAAGATCAGACTTTGATCGACCCCTGTTCTTTAAATAAAATAGGGTGCCCACTCACACCTGATTGTCATCCCATTGATTGAAAACACCTGACTCTAATTTCACCTTCAAATTAACTGCTAATCCTAGAGATTCACATACTTTTGCCACTCACAGATATGTAATATTGGATCATTTTCCTCAGTAAATAAATGACCAAGTAGAATATTTTTGTTTCATTTGTTTAGCTGGGTTCTCTTTATCTACTTTTAGGACTTGTGTGAAAATCTGATGATGTTTTAGGCCATATTTATGCAAAAATATAGAAAATTCTAAAGGGTTCACAAACTTTCAAGCACCACTGTAATTAATATTAGTCCAATACAGTGCCTGTTCATAAAAAATGTCAACAATATTCTCAACCTATGGATCCCATGTATTATGCAGATAGAATATTGACTTTGTTTTCTGCCAGTTTCTCGTGATGGTGTTTTTGTCGGGAAAAATTCAATAGAAATTAATACCTAAAGAAATTTTGCGTTAATAGTAAATTATAAATGAGATATGTAGTATCTTTTCTCATTTCCGTGCATGAAAGAGTGAATATATGAGACTTTTACTATCTGATGGTTTAGTCAATTAATCTGTCACATCCATCCACCGGGCGGCACGGTGGTGTAGTGGTTAGCGCTGTCGCCTCACAGCAAGAAGGTCCTGGGTTCGAACCCCGGGTCCGGCGAGGGCCTTTCTGTGTGGAGTTTGCATGTTCTCCCCGTGTCCGCGTGGGTTTCCTCCGGGTGCTCCGGTTTCCCCCACAGTCCAAAGACATGCAGGTTAGGTTAACTGGTGACTATAAATTGACCGTAGGTGTGAATGGTTGTCTGTGTCTATGTGTCAGCCCTGTGATGACCTGGCGACTTGTCCAGGGTGTACCCCGCCTTTCGCCCGTAGTCAGCTGGGATGGGCTCCAGCTTGCCTGCGACCCTGTAGAAGGATAAAGCGGCTAGAGATAATGAGATGAGAATGAGACATCCATCCACCAATTTTAGGCCAATGAAAATATCTGTGTCAGGAAAAACGTCAGTCATTGATAATTAGTAGAACACTGGTATACTATTTCTTCTTATCTCGAATAGATATTTTTGATGATGATGATGCCCTTTATTGTCACTAGTCACATGTACCAGCGAAATTAGCCGTCAACCTGTCCGTACATATACAACATACAATTGACATAGGGTAGACAGGACAGGAAGACAGGGATGAAGATAAAAAGGAAACACAACATGAGGAGAGATGAGGAAAAAAGAACACCCCCCCACTATGCTCCTGCCAGGAGTACAGTGTGGGAACATTTAAAAAACCTTTGCACATAAGCACACAACAACACAAGTACACTTTAAACACGGGACTTGAGGGGGGGGTAAGGGAGGAGGTAATCCAGCGCAAGCAAGCAGCTGTCCGCTCCTGCAGCCATGAAGGCGCTGGTCACACACCCGCTTGTCACACTGGGGGTAAAAATGGCGACCGTGGAAAGTTAGAGAAGGAGAGTGTCTCCTGGCAGTGACCTTCAGGGGGAAATGTTGCCTCAGCAACGGCCTGAACCGAGGCCGGTGCTGTCTCAGGGACCCAAATGTCGATAAGATATAAATTGTTTGGTCTTTCCAGACGCAGTCTGTGCACGTCCACACCGCTCGTCCATATCTGTCCATTCCGTCCATTCTATTCAAATTCAAATTGATCTTCAAAAAATGTATTCCTTGCAAAGCTGAAAGCTGCTCCGAGATAACAACCATTTTGTGGTTAAAGTTCTGAATGTCCACAGTCCGAGTGCCAACAGCTTTGTCCACCACTCCAATCATATCGGGCAGCTTTGTGGGGCTTTGAACAGCTGTCACTGTTGTCTGATTTCCTCGATATACCAGGGCAATGCCTAATCCAATCAGCAAAAGTCCTGTAATCATGGTTCCAAATAGGTAGATATCTTCAATGTCCTCCACAGAAAGAATCACCAGGCACACGACCCGCCACTGCTCCCACGCGTCCATCGTGTAACCAGCCGCAAACATTTTGTTACAGAATGTGACTAAAGTCTAAATTATGGGAAAAATAGAGGAGAAACGACAAAGCGGCTGAAAAGAAAGCAAGGTGGAGAATGGAAATAACTGCCAACAATGAGCAATATCAAAGTATTAAAAAAAAGACAGAGCAAGGAAACAAAAAAAGAACGTCAAAAGCAACTTACGAAATCACAGTTGGAGTAACAGAGAGAAAAAGACAGAATGCGACAACAAAAGCATAGAAACAACTAACTTAAAGTGCATATCACGGGTAAATTCAGGAGCAAGATCAACGTAATTCTCTTATTTTATATTAAACTTTGGTCAACTATCTGTAATATTTTGCATTTTGTGCAATTTTTTTCCCTTGCGCAATACCAGAAAAATTCAGTTGAAATCAAGCCATTTGAGGCGAATTGGTCTGCCTCTGAAAAAAGTTGGCCTTTGGATTTCCCGGCAAACACTGATTTTCGTGACATCGCGTGCGGGACGCCTCCCTCTGAATCCTACGTCAGCGCTGGTTTGTTTATGAGAAAACAACCTGGTGGTTTTCTGCAAATGTCTTCACCGTTATCGCGTCTCTCGTTTTCTTCCGCTTATCTGGGACCGGGTCGCGGAGGCAGCAGTCTAAGCATGGAAGCCCAAACTTCCCTTTCCCCAGACACCTCGGCCAGCTCCTCGGGAAGAACACCGAGGCGTTCCCAGGCCAGCCGAGAGACATAGTCCCTCCAGCGTGTCCTGGGTCTTCCCCGGGGCCTCCTCCCGGGGGGACATGCCTGGAAAACCTCCCCAGGGAGGCGTCCAGGAGGCATCCGACAAAGATGCCCGAGCCACCTCAGCTGGTTCCTCTCGATGTGGAGGAGCAGCGGCTCTACTCCGAGCTCCTCCCGAGTGACTGTGCTTCTCACCCTATCTCTAAGGGAGCGCCCAGCCACCCTGCGAAGGAAACTCATTTCAGCCGCTTGTATCCGCGATCTTGTTCTTTCTGTCATTACCCAAAGCTCATGACCATAGGTGAGAGTCGGAACGTAGATCGACCGGTAAATTGAGAGCTTCGCCTTTTGGCTCAGCTCCTTCTTCACCACGACGGACCGGTAAAGCGACCGCATCACTGCGGAGGCTGCACCGATCCGCCTGTCGATCTCACGCTTCATCCTTCCCTCACTCGTGAACAAGATCCCGAGATACTTAAACTCCTCCACTTGAGGCAGGACTTCTCCACCAACCTGGAGAGGGCAAGCCACCCTTTTCCGGTCGAGAACCATGGCCTCGGACTTGGAGGTGCTGATTCTCATCCCAGCCGCTTCACACTCGACTGCAAACCGCCCCAGTGCATGCTGAAGGTCCTGGTTTGAAGAAGCCAACAGGACAACATCATCCGCAAAAAGCAGAGATGAAATCCTGTGGTTCCCAAACAGGATTCCTTCCGGCCCCTGGCTGCGCCTAGAAATTCTGTCCATAAAAATTATGAACAGAACCGGTGACAAAGGGCAGCCCTGCCGGAGTCCAACATGCACTGGGAACAGGTCTGACTTACTGCCAGCAATGCGAACCAGACTCCTGCTCCGTTCGTACAGGGACCGGACAGCCCTTAGCAAAGAGCCCCGAAGCACCCCCCACAGAATACCACGGGGGACACGGTCGAATGCCTTCTCCAGATCCACAAAGCACATGTGGACTGGTTGGGCAAACTCCCATGAACCCTCGAGCACCCTATGAAGGGTATAGAGCTGGTCCAGTGTTCCGCGACCAGGACGAAAACCGCATTGTTCCTCCTGGATCCGAGGTTCGACTATTGGTCGAATTCTCCTCTCCAGTACCCTGGAGTAAACTTTCCCTGGGAGGCTGAGAAGTGTGATTCCCCTATAATTGAAGCACATTCTCCGGTCCCCTTTCTTAAAAAGAGGGACCACCACCCCAGTCTGCCACTCCAGAGGCACTGTCCCCGACCGCCACGCGATGTTGCAGAGGCGTGTCAACCAAGACAGCCCCACAACATCCAGAGACTTGAGATACTCAGGGCGGATCTCATCCACCCCCGGTGCCTTGCCACCGAGGAGCTTGCAAACCACCTCAGTGACTTCGGCTTGGGTAATGGACGAGTCCACCTCTGAGTCATCAGCCTCAGTCTCCTCAGTGGAAGACATGACGGTGGGATTGAGGAGATCCTCAAAGTATTCCTTCCACCGCCCGACAATGTCCCCAGTTGAGGTCAACAGCTCCCCACCCGCACTGTAAACAGTGTTGGCAGAGTACTGCTTCCCCCTCCTGAGGCGCCGGACGGTTTGCCAGAATTTCTTCGAGGCCGACCGATAGTCCTTCTCCATGGCCTCCCCGAACTCCTCCCAGTTCCGAGTTTTTGCCTCCGCAACTGCCCGAGCTGCAGCACGCCTGGCCTGCCGATACCCGTCGGCTGCCTCAGGAGTCCCGGAGGTCAACATGGCCCGATAGGACTCCTTCTTCAGCTTGACGGCATCCCTTACTTCCGGTGTCCACCACCGGGTTCGGGGATTGCCGCCACGACAGGCACCGGAGACCTTGCGGCCACAGCTCCGAACAGCTGCGTCCACAATGGAGGTAGAGAACATGGTCCACTCAGACTCAATGTCCCCCGCCTCCCTCGGAAGCTGGGAAAAGCTCTCCCGGAGGTGGGAGTTAAAGACCTCCCCAACAGAGTGCTCGGCCAGACGTTCCCAGCAGACCCTCACCATACGTTTAGGCTTGCCAGGTCTGTCCAGCTTCCTCCTCCGCCAGCGGATCCAACTCACCACCAGGTGGTGATCAGTTGACAGCTCAGCCCCTCTCTTCACCCGAGTGTCCAAGACATAGGGCCGGAGATCAGATGAAACGACTACAAAGTCGATCATCGACCTCCGACCTAAGGTGTCCTGGTGCCACGTGCACTTATGGACACCCCTATGCTCGAACATGGTGTTCGTTATGGACAAACCGTGACTAGCACAGAAGTCCAATAACAAAACACCACTCGGGTTCAGATCGGGGAGGCCGTTCCTCCCAACCACGCCCCTCCAGGTGTCACTGTCGTCGCCCACGTGAGCATTGAAGTCCCCCAGTAGCACAATGGAGTCCCCAGTCTGAGCACCCCTCAGTACCTCTCCCAGGGACTCCAAGAAGGCCGGATACTCTATACTGCTATTTGGCCCATAGGCACAAACAGCAAGAGCCCTCTCCCCAATCCGAAGGCGCAGAGAGGCGACCCTCTCGTTCACTGGGGTAAACACCAACACATGGCGGCTGAGCTGGGGAGCTATAAGCAAGCCCACACCAGCCCGCCACCGCTCACCACGGGCGACTCCAGAGAAGTGGAAAGTCCAGCCCCTCTCGAGGAGCTGGGTTCCAGAGCCCAAGCTATGCGTGGAGGTGAGCCCGACTATCTCTAGCCGGTACCTCTCAACCTCCCGCACAAGCTCAGGCTCCTTCCCCCCCAGCGAAGTGACATTCCATGTCCCAACAGCCAGCCGCTGTGTCCGGGGATCAGGTCGTCGAGGCCCCTGCCTTCGACTGCCACCCAATCCACATTGCACCAAACCCCTACTGCTACCTCTGTGGGTGGTGAACCCACAGGAGGTCAGGCCCACGTCACCTCTTCGGGCTGAGCCCGGCCGGGCCCCATGGGCAAAGGCCCGGCCACCAAGCACTCGCATACGAGCCCCAACCCCGGGCCTGGCTCCAGGGTGGGGCCCCGGCTGCGTCCTACCGGGCGACGTCACGGTCCTGGATTTTTTCTCCATAGGGGGTTTTTGGTGAACTGCTCTTGGTCTGGCCTGTCACCTAGGACCTGTCTGCCTTGGGAAACCCTACTAGGGGCATAATGCCCCCGACAACATAGCTCCTAGGATCATTCAAGCACACAAACCCCTCCACCACAATAAGGTGGCAGTTCTAGGAGGGGACCGTTACCGTTATCGCGTAATTATTAAAATGGTTAACAGATGTATCGTAGGAGGGTGTAGCAACACCAATCTTGATGGGATTAGTACTCATCGTTTCCCAAAAGGCCGGACAATGAGAGAGAAATGGGAGCGCTTGGTCTACACAGGCTGTGCACTGAAACCGTGCAAAGCTCGCACAGCCTGCTGGTGCTTCCACAGGTGACGTCACGAATCTGGCTCCAGACTCCCTTGGGATTTTTCCAGACGCGTTTTATTTTATTTTTTTCTGCTGTAGACAGATGGCCTTGTGCAAAATTAACCTTCTGGATGAGTGTGTAAAGGGACATACTTTCATATAAAAAAAAATGAAATTGGTCCAGAATATGCACTTTAATGAATGTGAAAAACATCTTTCAATTAATATAAAAAAAGTCTTCAGACCAACGTAGATGGCTCCCCGAAATCTAGTTTCTTGTTATTATCGAGTGATATCATATAGCACAGAGCTCAATTTCATTCTAAATATACTGTAAGCACCTTAATATAAAATGTACAGAGTTTTTCGTTGCAGTCTTTTTGAACTGTGTTTGTGCTGATTTCTTTGAGTTTATTGAATAAAGTCTTTCTACAGTTATGATTGTATTCCAGTGTGTATGTTCTAGCTATTTCTCACATTGCTATACATCTTTCACATCTCATCTAATTATCTCTAGCCGCTTTATCCTTCTACAGGGTCGCAGGCAAGCTGGAGCCTATCCCAGCTGACTACGGGCGAAAGGCGGGGTACACCCTGGACAAGTCGCCAGGTCATCACAGGGCTCATCTTTCACATGCATATTGCAATTTATACTAATTCCATTTAAGTATATCTCTATTTTGTCACATCCATCCACCAACAAAATATAGATCGTATGTGCTAAAATCATTGACATGTTTTCCGAAATGTCGAGTTCATGCTGTCTTGAAGTTTATTGTGTCTGTTTTGGAGAACATTAAACCATAGTTTAAACATAGTTTGATGCATCTAAGTTGACTTTCTTGTAAAACTGGCCACCAAATCGGTACCCAAAGCAAATTTTAGCGGAATAGTATTCCTTTAAGGCACGTTTTAATTCTTGCAGAACGTCCTTGAGACCAGTTCATTCCTGTTATCACTCATGTTACAGCAACAGTAAACAGCTGGTTGTTTACCTGCCTCACTTTTTTGCCCTGTTTTTTGGAATTAATCAGACAAATAAGTCAATCAGTCAGTCAATAAACAGCTTGTTTTGATGCCAAGCAAGCTAAGTTTTTCCTGCTGGTGGAAAAAGTACTGACTGCTCCAAATGACTGGTTTCTGTCGACCTGCTTGTTTGTTGTTCTGATTGTGACGGTCGGTCGATCGCAGGGACTCTTGTGGACACGATACAGTCACGAGAAAAAGAAAGTACTTCAGGTCTCTCTGTTTATCAGGGATGTGGGACAGTCTTCAGGACAGAGCTGTTTGCACTTTGTACTTTCATGATAACGTGACTACTTTATTTTTTTTTTTGGTTGGTTGGTTGGTTGGTTAAGAGAAATAAAATAAGGTGTGTGTCTAGCTGGACCATTCTCAGAAAATGTGATAAGTAACAGTAAAGACATTTCAGAAATGTTTGTATCCATTAATTTTAGTTACTGTACAATCCTTGTAAATATCTTTAATAGACAAAAAAAGCATATTTCACGAATTCACAAAGCAAGAGGTGGAAAAATAATGCCCAGTTGTTGTCTTTACCATTACCTATAATGTCTTTACTGTTACCCTATAGAGTAACGGTAAAGACATCTCATGGCATTTTTGAGGTCACTGAGTGCAGAAAAAAAAGAGAAACAAATTTATGCATTTATTATCCCATCCTAACTTGCTACTTGGCTTACTAAACCTTTTCAACATGCAGCATCATTTATCTTTATCATTTGGAGGTAACAGCAAAGACAGTTAATTTCCCTGACATCTTGAAATTTTATATTTGCCTGATCAGTGTCCTGGATTCCAATATTGACGCATCATTGATTTCTTCTCTTCCCTCCCTCCAAAAAAGGCTGCTCAACATCCTGGTCCTTCCTCATGTAGCTGCACTGCCCTCTAGTGTCAAAGCCCTGAGTTACAGCATGATTTTACCATTTGGGTAACAGTAAAGACATCAAGAAAGTATACATTCTTGCGCATATATTTTAGGCTATACATCAAAAACTGTTGACGCAAAAATCATGATATTTTCCACAATAAAAAGTGACGGTTTCGAGGTAATATTTCAGAAAGAAAAGTGAAAATAAAATTAAAAACAAAGGAACTATTTTCATTCAAATTTCACTAATCCTCATTTTAGACACATGGCGGTAATGACATTTTGGTATATCTCATCTCATCTCTAGCCGCTTTATCCTTCTACAGGGTCGCAGGCAAGCTGGAGCCTATCCCAGCTGACTACGGGCGAAAGGCAGGGTACACCCTGGACAAGTCGCCAGGTCATCACAGGGCTGACATATAGACACAGACAACCATTCACACTCACATTCACACCTACGGTCAATTTAGAGTCACCAGTTAACCTAACCTGCATGTCTTTGGACTGTGGGGGAAACCGGAGCACCCGGAGGAAACCCACGTGGACACGGGGAGAACATGCAAACTCCGCACAGAAAGGCCCTCGCCGGCCCCGGGGCTCGAACCCGGACCTTCTTGCTGTGAGGCGACAGCGCTAACCACTACACCACCGTGCCGCCCATTTTGGTATATTTTGGCAAAATAAAATTTTTGCAAATGCAGACATTGTCATATATAATTTTTTATTTTTTAAACACAACTCTGTTAAATTCTTTCTTAAAATAAATGTATAATGGGGGCCAGGATTAATAGTTTTTGAGAAAAAACAGACTTCCCGTTTAAACCTGAATTTGTCACGTTTTCTGAATGGCCCAGCTGCTGTGACATGATCACTGGAGCTGACTTTCCAGAATGTGAATGTAACTATAAACGGTTAAAAGCACTCCAGATCACTGATGAATAAGTTCAGATTGAACTGTAATTTTAGTAGGCGGTGAGTTGCTGTGCTGTTTAACGAATAAAACCGTGCCGTTATTGGAAAATAATCAACTTTATTCCGCTTCTATCATCTCTGCTTTGCAGTCTGTCCTTCTGCGTCACGCCGCACTGTGATTGATTTATTTTCCTGTAACGGCGTGCCCCCAGGTGTTCTCTACCTTATATAACGTATCCCAGGCTGCATTCCGGTTCCCATTTTCATTTCTACAATCCGGGTAAATTGAAACGGTGTTTAATTGCTTGCTGTTATACTGAGATGATCTCACACTCCACCGTCTGACGGGGAGACAGCGGTCTTCGAACCCTCCTGCTTCAGGATCCAACGGCATATCAGAGATGTGGGGCTCATGATGGGACGGTTTCAGTGTTGGTTTAATGTTAGTCTGATGATAACAGCTAGTCTTAATTAACCTTAACTCCATAACTTCACCATGTGGCACTGACATTCAGATTCATGTTGATAAGAAATCCAATACAGAAGTAGTGGCGACTCGTCCCGGTGGTAATTAGCCGAATGTAGTCTTGATCCTGGACACTGCGGCTTCTTTAAAGAGCCGCACGTCGATTTGTTTGGGGGGGGGGGGGGAGGTTTTATTAATTATCTTTACATTTCTTCATCATGTGTACTCACTTTAGATAAAGAAATGAGTTGCTTTGGAGGCTCTGAGTGAGCCGTATTGTCCACTCGTGCAGCTCCGAATGCCGTGGAAGCCACCGTGTTGATCATGTGACCAAAACGCAGAAGAGAAGAACTCCATGAGGTCTCAGTTTTCTGCTTGCAGCAGTCGCCTCTGCCTTGTTCATGAGGGATCTGCATTTCTGTGAAGCCCTTTTGTGACAATATCTCGTATTTTATCATTTATTGTTAAGTGTTTTTACAAATAAGATTGGATGGAATTGAGAATAAAACGGTGGATGCTCAAGGTGTACATTTAGACAGTGCGTGAAGGATTAAAGGGTTAAGTCGTGTCCTAAGTGTTTAAAAAAAAAAAAAACCTTTATAGCACTTTTTTTGGGGGTTGATGAAAGTCCCAAAAATCCAAGTACTTTAATCTGGAACAGAACCGAGCTGATCAGCTTTCTAGATTTAAAAAAATATGCGAGAGCGCTGCAACTAAATTGTGCTGACGAATCCCATCTAATCGAGCCGCAAGAGCTGCCTCTGTTTTTCACTCCAACTCATTGAAACGGCGCAGTAAGACATGCTCGGCGTAAAGCTTTCGGTCATATTTGCTGTTCTTTTAACGCAAAGAAAAATTGCTGATTGTCCCTTTAATAAATAAGTACTAGAACCGTCTCGAACAGTCGCTGTGTATCTGTGGTGTTCCCAGGTGGAAAAGGAAAACCACTTCCTGAGGAAACTGGGCTGCAGCGCAGCAGAAGGAGTCAAGGTGCTCTCGATCTTCGGCAACACGGGCGACGGCAAATCGCACACGCTGAACCACGTGCTGTTTGACGGCGAGGAAGTGTTCGCGACCTCTCCCTCTCCGGCTTCATGTACCGTTGGAGTGTGGGCCGCGCACGAGCCTCGTCTGGGCCTGATCGTGCTGGACACAGAGGGTCTGCTCGGCGCCTCCACAAACCAGAACCAGAGAATGCGCCTGCTGTTAAAAGTCCTGGCTGTGTCCGACGTGGTCGTGTACCGCACACGGGCCGAGCGTCTGCACAACGACATGTTCCATTTCTTAGGCAGCGCTTCAGCCGCGTACCTGAAGTACTTCACGCCTCAGCTGCGTGCTCTGTCCAACCGCTGTGGGCTCGACGTGCCGCTCTCTCACCTCGGGCCGGCGGTGGTGGTGTTCCAGGAGACCTCGCGCACTCAGCTGCTGGGTCACGGTGAGCAAATCAGCACACAATCTCCTCTACAAACAGGGGGGTGAAAATGTGCCTGTCGTCAACTTAAAAAAGAGCCCTATTTTTGAATTTTTTAAAAATTGTATGATTTAAACGTTGAGACTGTAGTGTTTGTGCTTGTCGACAGACACCACAGTGCCGGCGGATATCCTGCTTCAGAAACGTTTCCATGACCTGAGCCTGAGCACAGAAGCCTTCAGCTCCGTGCAGTATGTCGGCACGCAGACCATCACACCTCCAACGGACTTCTCTCAGCTCAGGGACACCATCACGAAGCAGGTGAAGAGCACGGCGTCACGAGCCCCACGCCAGCCAGACATCGTCTTCAGCGCCCTGCAGGTAGGACGTCCTCCACCTCGACACGGGGGATTGGGTTGATTTCACAATAACCGTGTCCTCTTAGATCATGAAGAATTAAAAACACATTAAAGTGTCTGTAACGCCTCTAAACCCCACTTTTTTTTCCTTGTACAAAGCAACAATCATCGTTGATTGACCATAGCTGATCATTCCGATCAGGGAATGGCTGACCGACAATAGATTATCCCTACATTTGGGCAAGACAGTGTCCATCCTCTTTGCTTCAAAAAAGAGGCTATGCAATTTTAAAACCATTCAGGTGCAATGTGCTGGCAATATTTTATCCAGTGCTTCTGAAGTGAAGTACTTGGGTCTAACTTTAGACCAATCCTTAAATGGAGATGGCATTGTGGACAAAATAGTCAGCAGATCTAATGCCAAACTAAAGTTTCTGTATAGACAGGCTGGCAACCTGAGTCCAGACACTAAGAAACTTCTTACTTCAGGCCTACTACAAAGTCACTACGCCAGCACAGCATGGTATTCTGGCACAACTAAAAGGAGCAAGTCACAGCTCCAGTGTGCACAGAATAAAATCATCAGGTTTATTTTGAATGCACCGTTCAGAACACACATAGGAGCTGATGAATTTAGACGGGTCGGTATGTTGCCAGTTGATTTTAGATCCAAACAACTCAAAACCCATCTCATCTCATTATCTCTAGCCGCTTTATCCTTCTACAGGGTCGCAGGCAAGCTGGAGCCTATCCCAGCTGACTACGGGCGAAAGGCGGGGTACACCCTGGACAAGTCGCCAGGTCATCACAGGGCTGACACATAGACACAGACAACCATTCACACTCACATTCACACCTACGGTCAATTTAGAGTCACCAGTTAACCTAACCTGCATGTCTTTGGACTGTGGGGGAAACCGGAGCACCCGGAGGAAACCCACGCGGACACGGGGAGAACATGCAAACTCCACACAGAAAGGCCCTCGCCGGCCCCGGGGCTCGAACCCAGGACCTTCTTGCTGTGAGGCGACAGCGCTAACCACTACACCCCCGTGCCGCCCCTCAAAGCCCATATGATGTTCAAAATTCAAAATTCCTCAGCGCCTCAATACTTGTCTTCTGCAATTCAAAATGTTACCCATAACTACAGTACAAGATCCAGTCACTCTTCTCTTCAGCTCCCCCGGTGTGGTCCTTTTGGAAAAACTTCTTTTCTGTACACTGCAACCAAAATTTGGAATGAACTACCTTCAGAAATAAAATTAGTAGAAAATTTTTCCCTGTTCAAGAAGAAGGTAAAACAGCATTTTTTCAACATTCTATTTGATGAGGAAGCAGCAGATTGTGTATTTTTAGTTTCTATATTCTTAATTTCATTCTTTATTTATTATTATTTTTATTATTATTATTATTATGTGTTGTTTTTTTTTTTGCTTTTCTTGTTTTTCTACTATTATTAACATTATCAATATTGTTCAGTATTATTTGTTATGGTATTAGTTTTCACATTTTTGCTATGCTTCCCCATGATATTCAGTTATACAGTATTGTCAAATTATTTTTATTTTGTTATTTTTTAATTGTGTGTAGCTATTTTTTGTCTGTGTTAAGGGACCACAATGGAAACAAGTTTTTATGCTTTTTTGTGTTATCCCTGCCACACCTGTACTGTTTTTATTGTACGTTTATGGCTAAATAAACAAACAAACAAAAAAAGGCCATAAATTAACGGAAAATCAATAAGATCAGCCGATTTTCACGGAATCTGCCGAGACTGAAGCGGAAGATCCCGAAGGGGTGCGTGACGTCACGCGTGTAACAATCCAGGTGTCAATTTGATTCCCGTGTGTGCAGCAGTGGTTAGACTAGTCTTGATATGGAATCGCGTTTTGGAGAGAATTCTGACAGTGATTGGGATTCTTATATGTCGGATGAAGGGGCTGATGATTGTCAAGGATATTCCGGAGTAAATGGTTATCTTTTCGAGCCCCCAAGACGATAAACTGCCAGCTCACGACAGTCTTCCTCTGTAGCATGCGTGAGAGAGAGAGATGTGCAGAACGCGGTGGTTACCTTTCATCATGTTTTCCTGAACAAAACTAAAAACAAATTGAGTCTTACAATATTGCAATCTGAGAGCATTTAACACGCTTCAGTTCATAATTCATGATTCTGCGTGCATTTTTTTTTTCCTGTTAAAGTGCATCAGATATGATACGATCGGATGTAGCGAGCGTGTAAATGTTGCTCATAATCCTGCGTCTGGTGCACTGTGTGTGTGTGTGTGTGTGTGTGTGTGTGGGATAATAAGGGAATTGACGAACTGTCCAAGTGTCAGATCAAATGTCATTTATTAAATAAACGAGTTTCTTTTTGCTCCAGTAATTCCCATGTGGTCGTTCCGATGGTGATGAACACTTGATGAATCAGATTTATTATTAGTCAGAGACACAAAAATCTGCCCGCTTCGTTTGTACAAACCTCACCCACCCACTGCCGCTTTAGATTAGTGTCATTTCTCAGAAATTCGTGAACTGAATGTCCTGCTGTATCGGGATTTGAACAGCCAAACACAACGCAGCGCTTTCACATCGTTATTTTTGTACGATTCCAACAACAATATCCAATTTCAGCGAGTAAACAAGCACTGAGTCAGATGAACGGAAATGACCTGGATAACCAGGGTTCCACGCGTGACGTCATGCGAGATTATCCCGGAGGCAAGGCTGCCTTTTTCCAGGATCCGCGATTTATCCATAGTTTTGTGCTTGATAATAAAATGACAAATTATTACTTCATTTTGGTCGTTACTAACTATGTTCATTATAAGGCATTACATTCACTTTAAAGGTTTAGGTGTTCTACTATTACACAGAATGTTACACAGGCTGACCGTAATACTGTGTTCAGAAGGAAAATGAGCATCTGGATCAAAACAGATGTGTCCGATAACACAAACAGAACTGCGCATGGCAAAGTATAGCCTCAAATCGGACAAGTCGCGCCAACAGAAGTCGACACCGAGTGTACGGAGCGTTTAATGCCAGGGTTTGACTCGCTTTATACGTAAAGCGTCTGCCTCTGTTCATTTACTCGTTCCTGTCTGACTGCATGACGGTCATTTGGACGTGTGCTGAAGACACAAAGAGCTGGGTCTCAAATCCCATACTTGTGTTCTGTTCTAAACAGTACGTAAGTGTTATTCCGTTACAGTTAATGTTTTAATTGGGGGGGAAACTCGTGTGGGTTTAAAACTTACCAAAGTGTATTTTTGTACTGTATATTCAAGTATCAGTATCACAATCAGGCCATCCTTAAAAAAAATCCGTTTCCTGTCCACCGGGTGAGCAAAAAAATTTTCATTCGGGAGGGAGGGATTTTTTTTTTTATATGGATGGATAAGAAATCGCAATGCTGTTTGCTTTTTCTTTCAGTACTTTTTTATTACAAAAGCAGACACATTTAATAAAATATGACAGTTTAATCAACTGAAACTTGTACAAAAACTTTAAGTTAGCATTTTAAATGCTGACTGCAACATTTGCAAAACTTTTACAAAGGTACTTAAAATGTCCGACACACGGACTTTTTGTAGTTCTAAATCGAGCGTTAGGCCGAGTTCGGATGAAATTACACTATTAAAATGATCACTGAATGATTTGTTTTTCTGAATCTTTACTATTTTGTTGTTCGCTAGAATACTATTTTGCGATTTCACACTTAAGCAAAATTTAAAACTCCGGATCTCCTTCCTTCATGGTGACTGCCATTTTTTTGTGCCGCACGGCGCATGCGCAGAGCTGATTCAGTACAGAGTGCGCGTGCACTCGGCGGAGGCAGTAGTGTGTCGGAGGGAACAGAAGCAGAGATGACGCTTATTTTGTCTCCGGTAAACCAGTCTTCTCTCGTTCAATTACGTGCTGGCATCAAAAGACACCGTTGGGTGTAAATGAAGCCAAACTGAGTGGTTGGAGTGTATTTTCATACACAAATGGAGAAATGTTGGCTGAGTGTGTAATTGTGTCGCCCCACTGCAGACCGTTGTCGTTGTTAATTCATAGCATGCTCAGCTGCGTGAATGTGTCATGCACCGAAAATAAGAGATTTACAAGCCAGGAACGCCTCATGATGCAATACGCAAGAAAAGAAAGAAGATTTACTGCCATTTTACTTTGTATTTGAGTAAAGTGAATAAATAAATGGTCTGTGGAAAATACATTTAATCCTGGGAACTGCGTGCACAGGAGTTTATTTTGTGTTTACCCCCCCGGCTGGCTACTTATTTGTCATGGCTGGCTAGTATGAGCCTTAGTGGAAAGCCCTGGGAATGCGGAAATGTCAAGTTCGATTTTAGATTAACGAACCCGAAAAAAATGTCAAAAAACCAGCGTTTAAAAAAAAAAAAAAATTTCAACTGCACAATACGGCACTCACCCGGCCGGTGGACCGGAAACAGGACATTTTTTAATAATGGCCTCACCTAGGACAAGAATGTTACATGTCCGAGGTGTGTGAGGTTTTTTTTTTTTAAATCAGAAGTTAACTGGAAGTATGCTCTGAAAGCTAGTGATCACTCACAGGATGCTTTTTCTTCTTAAAAGTTCAGAGCAAACAGGGGTCGAAATTAACTTTTGAATGTACTTGCCCTCAGGGCAACCAACCCCAAAAATGTACTTGCCCACATGCATGTTTCAGTTGCCCTACTTTTTTGCAGGTTGACTGGGTAAGTAATTTGCATAAAAAGCAATCTGGATGTATATTACAGAGTATGCAATAAAATATTTCAACTTGTTTTGCCATTGTTTGATTACTGATTGATAGAAATAAAGTTATAACGCTCGTATGTGTTTGGTGTTTATTTCATCATGATGAACAGTAAAACAACTCGGTATAACTACTAGTATCTTCTATTAAACAGTCAGAAAACATCATGTCATCATGGTCAAGTGGAACTGATCAAATCAGAATTAAAAATCAGTCCAAAAAGACGCTTCGTTCGTTCTAGCCTACGTGACCGTGGCGCCCCGTGTGAATAATCGTAATATCATGTAGCGCCATCTCGCGAATGGAAGCGTCAACTACCGCAACGAACCAAAGTCAAGGACAAACGAAAGAGAAGACAGGAAAAATCAAGTTTCCGTTCTGTTTCTGTTAGGAATCACAACTAATTAATTTTTCTTGGTAAAATAGACATTCAAACACAGTTGTCCGACGGACAACTAGTGATAATTTTATTGTTGCCCGAGTATGAGAATGACTGACTTGCCCATGTCCGTTGGTACATGCTTAATTTCGACCCCTGAGTAAAGCCGTGACGTTCTCGCCAGACTCGAAGAGCATCTTTTATCAGAAAACTCCACAGCTCAGAACGACTTGCTTTGCCGTGACGCGCTGTTAAAAATCGTCCCGCTGTACAAAAGGTACGCAGGCGAGTACGATGTGTGTCGAGTTGTGTATCGTGTCGAACTCTGACCCCGAACTAAAATCTTGAAGTCGCTGCTGTACTGATGGACCAACACGCTAATAAAACCTGGTCATTGATGGGTTTACGGTCGAGATAAAACCCAGGTGCGTAAAAACACGGAGAATTAAATGTGTATCTGTACCCTTGTGTGACCTGCACTCGTTGTTGTT
This sequence comes from Neoarius graeffei, assembly GCF_027579695.1. Lineage (NCBI taxonomy): Eukaryota > Metazoa > Chordata > Actinopteri > Siluriformes > Ariidae > Neoarius > Neoarius graeffei. The sequence goes on from NC_083584.1 coordinate 58,146,275, forward strand.
TTTTCCACACTCAGGCCTTGAGTGATCGGTTCTGCGGAGAAATCTCTGATGACAAAATTAGCATGTACTCCTTCTTCCCTGACGAGTATTTCACCTGCCCTTCTGTCTGCCTCAGCTGCAAGTAAGTACACCATGAGTTCCTGCTGCTGCGTTGGATTGAAAGCGTGCAGTGTGTGTGTGTGTGGCAGCTAAAATATCTGAGTCCAAGCTCAATTTCACAAGCTTCCGTCATGAACTATTTTTAATCAACACTTGGACTTTTTTGAGCTAACTCAGTGTTTTAGAGGCAGAAAGAACACACTGAGGGTTAGACGCTCAAAATATCTTGGTGATGATGGTGTTGTAATAAAGTAAAAACACTCCTCAGTATATTCCAGTCTGTTGTTGGGTTGATTAAAATGGTGCTTTGTGACCTTTTTTTTCCTTTTCTTTGGTTGTGGCTTTAGCATTCGCTGTAAGAATGGCATGAACCACCAGAAGGACCGAATGCCACATATGGCGGATGGATTGTGCCAGTACACTCATCAGTACAACAACAAGGTTATTATATGCAAGGTGAGTTAACATCATACTGACCGCTTGATTTCGTTTCTGTCCAAAAGCAAACCGAAGTAAGTCGTGACAACCTGTGTGTGTTGCTGTCTCCAGAAATGCTATGAAGGTGGAAGGGAAGTGATTGTCGTGCCCAAGACCTCCGCCTCCTCTGATAACCCGTGGTTTGGTCTGGCGAAGTACGCCTGGTCCGGGTGAGCGAGCAAGAGAGTTTTATTACGTGATTAGTTGAATTGGACATAGATTCCGTTCTTCACACTTCCATCCAATCAGTTGTCATTTCTGCCGTCATGTCTTGGAACATGAGCATACAAAGGGATTATTTTTGTAGTCGGTGAACAAATTTGTTTTAATATCGCAGTATGTGAGTTTGACTTCTCACTCAAAAATACACAAAAAGAACACTTTTTCAAGCCAATCAGTATATGAATCTGGACTGATTGACAGCTGTGCCAATGTTTTAAACTGTAATATGAACGGAGACCCTGGAGGCCCCGCCCCTTTTTCCTCATCTCGCCCAAGTCTTCTTGTCTCAACTTATGTGCTTGAAATCAGAGGTGGACAGTAACGAAGTGCATTAACTTGAGTGCTTCACTACTTTTCCGACTGGACTGGACTTCTCCGCAGGTGACACTGAGACGGCCGATCAGTAATCACTAGGGTCACGTCACGTCCATAGACTGTATAAAATCAAGTCCAGTGATTTCTCAGCAGCGTTATTTAACACGATCAGTCGATGGCAGAATGGAAGGAGGCGGTTCTTCTGGGGAACGCACGCACTCATGGCTATAGCTAGAACCCATGTTTCAGTTTCCTGAATGGATTAAAGATCCGTTTTGTTTTAAACGTTTGCCGAAAACCAACCACATCGCAGTCTACACCTGCGGAAGCATATTGAGGTTTGTAAACGTTTTATTCCAAGAGAAAGCTTGCAGTGAAGTTGTCTGTGCTTTTAGAGCTAGCGATAACATTGCAAACGTAGCTATGCAGTCTGGTTAGTCAAATGACTTTCTATGGATTTTCCCGCCAAGTTGCCGTAGCCTTGTCCACGGCTAACGATAACACACAGCTAGTTAACGTGGACACTGTTAGTTAGCATGTAAAAACGGAGTTATGCTAACATGAATAATGTTAACTTATCTGAAGTCCTTTTAGAAATATATGTTTTAGCATAATCTTGCCAAATAAACAAAATGTAGAAATCTTTCTTTTCTAGTAGTGTTAGATACCCAATATGATTTCTAAGAACTAAAAAAAAAAAACTAAGAGTCCTTTATTTGCCACATGCACACTTGAAGCACAGTGAAATTCATCTTCTGCATTTAACCCATCTGAAGCAGTGAACACACACGCGCGCGCACCCAGAGCAGTGGGCAGCCACACCAGAGCACCCGGGGAGCAGTCAGGGGTCAGGTACCTTGCTCAAGGGCACCTCAGCCCAAGGCCGCCCCACGTCAACCTCACTGCATGTCTTTGGATTGTGGGGGAAACCGGAGCACCCGGAAGAAACCCACGCAGACACGGGGAGAACATACAAACTCCACACAGAAAAGTCCTCGCCGGCCGCTGGGTTCGAACCCGGAACCTTCTTGCTGTGAGGCGACCGTGCTAACCACTACACCGCCATACACGTGCCGCCATGGTGTTTGCACACATTTTGAGTTTGAAAAGATTCTGCTAGCATGTTAGGTGGCGCTTCACTGACTAGCTAGCTTAACGTTAAACCACCATGATTCCACAGGCAGATCCATATGCGCATGAATACATACACTTGCACACGTGAGACCTGTGAGATGGACAGTATTGTACTCGTCAGTCACAACAAATTGCTGGAATTTGTTTTGATGTCAGATGATGGTCTTGCATTTTTTTGTCTTGCTTAAAGCAGTGCTGCTGTTGGGCAGTTATTAAGCTCGAGGTGTGGACCTGGGTTTTAATCAGGTTGGATTGTCCTTTTTATTTTCTGAGCAACCTACACATACAGCTATTCCACGGTCTTCCTGATTAACCTACACATACATGTGTGCACACACTGCCAGAGCTGGGTCAGAACACTACCATGCTGCTTTGTGGGGGCGGGAAGGAGTGTTACGATTTAAAAAAAAAAAAAGACAATGGCTCTTTCTCAGTTCAGTTGTGTTTCATTTTGTAACGTTCTACCAGGTGTTTATTCTACAGGTTCTACAAGTTAGTCAGTAAATCCAGTCGGTTGCTTCAGAGGCATTAGGTTTTGTAAGCGTTGTGGCACTAATACAACAATGCGTTGACAGAAAATGTACTTTAGTATTTTTAAAAACAAATACTTCAGTACTTAAGTAAAAATTTGACTGGACAACTTTCACTTGTATTGGAGTAACATTTGACCAGTGGGATCTGTACTTTGACTTAAGTAATGAACTTAGGTACTTTGTCCACCTCTGGCTTGAAAGATGCACGATCCTTCACTTTGTCCAAGGACATGGAGGGGAAAAAAATCAATCATATATACATACACACTAGCAGGTTACCCGGCATTGCCCGGGTTTTGCAAATTTCTGGGTTGCCCTCAGAATTCCATGTCAAATTTGGTGAAGATCGGTTGAGAAATGGTCATGTTAACCCAAGACGAACAAAAATCCAAACATCCACCACCCAGGAGCCCACCGGGGACCCCCTGGGGTCCAAATATGGAATTTCTGAGTTCTGCCAAATTGTGGCTATCTCCTGTACCTACATGCCAAGTTTAGTGAAGATCTGTCGAGAGTTTGTGTTGATAGGAATGCTTTCACATTACGTTTAACGTAAAAGGTATTGAGGGAGAGGGTGGGTGGATGTTGTGCCCCCCCAGGGACCTCCATGGGGCCCGTACATTAATTTTGTTTATATCTGCAAATTTCCGGGTCATCCCTAGACCTACTTGCCAAATTTGGTGAAAATCTGTCGAGAAATGGCGACGTTAGCTCAGGACCAACGAACAAACAAACAAAAACTTTGCCGCTTATCATATACAATACCATTCAAAAGTTTGGGGTCACTTTGAAATGTGCTTATTTTTGAAAGAAAAGCACTGTTCTTTTCAATGAAGATCACTTTAAACTAATCAGAAATCCACTCTATACATTGCTAATGTGGTAAATGACTATTCTAGCTGCAAATGTCTGGTTTTTGGTGCAATATCTCCATAGGTGTATAGAGGCCCATTTCCAGCAACTCTCACTCCAGTGTTCTAATGGTACAATGTGTTTGCTCATTGCCTCAGAAGGCTAATGGATGATTAGAAAACCCTTGTACAATCATGTTAGCACAGCTGAAAACAGTTGAGCTCTTTAGAGAAGCTATAAAACTGACCTTCCTTTGAGCAGATTGAGTTTCTGGAGCATCACATTTGTGGGGTCGATTAAATGCTCAAAATGGCCAGAAAAATGCCTTGACTATATTTTCTATTCATTTTACAACTTATGGTGGGAAATAAAAGTGTGACTTTTCATGGAAAACACAAAATTGTCTGGGTGACCTCAAACTTTTGAATGGTAGTGTAGATATATAATGTGTATATCCCTGTGTCTGAAATCACTCCCTACTCACTATATAGGGCACTATATAGTGGGGACGCCATTTTGTAGTGCTGTCCGAAACCTATATAGTGCACTCAAAAGTATCCCACAATGCATCACAAAAAGTAGTGTACAGCCGATGGTCACTAACCAAAGCAATATATCCCATCATGCATTGCAGTCACGCTGAAAGAAATCAAATCAAAAGTCTCAAATTTGATTTAATAAAAGGCAGCGGCAAAGAAGAAAGAATTCAGCCTTGATTTAAAAAAAAAAAAAAAAACAAATGCAGCAGACACAAAGTCCTTTGTATTTATTAATGTGGGAAATACGCTCAGTATAATATGGATTTATTACAAAAATGCACGCATGTATTTATTATTTTGAAAACTCACCAGCTGACTGATCGGGCACGTTTAATTGTGTGACGGACTACTGTCCGAAAACGGGGGGGGGGTCCTCTTCTCATTTTACCAACGAGCTCGCTATATAGTAATTCACTATGCAGGGAGTAGTGAACGAACGAGCGATTTCAGACACAGGGTGTACGTTCATAAAATGACACCTTCACACTTGGTACAATTTAAAAATAAATAAATAAAAATCCCTAAAATATATCTTTGAAAGTTCACCTCAGGTCACTGTGATGAGATCTATAGTAGATCCTTTAACGCGGTTTCTGCAGGTACGTGCTGGAGTGTCCGTACTGCGGCATCATCTACCGGAGCAGGCAGTACTGGGTGGGGAATCAGGACCCCGAGAGCACTGTGGTGCGCAGTGAAGTCAAGCACGTCTGGCAGGGGGTGAGTCTTTCTTTCTTTCTCTCTCTCTCTCTCTCTCTCTCCTTCCCTCCCTCCCTCCCTCCCATTCATATTTGTACCGGTAGGAAAACCTCAGCACAGACGACTGTGACGTCGCCACGATTCGAAATTCGGGTCTCCTGATGGCAGAGCGAGCACTGGGAGCATAAATGTTCCTGTTACACTGATCTAAGATCTGAAATGATAAACGTGTGGTCTGTTGCTCAGTAGTGATCAGACCACGTTTAAAACCACTCTCTGAACTGTCTCTCCAGTCGGAAGCTTTCCAGACAGACCACCAGAACGCGGCCCAGCGGGTGTTAGATGGAGTAAACTACGTCCTCCAGTCTGTCTCCGAGTACAGCTCCGGTCCCACCAAAGCAGTCACAGCCTGGATCACAGATCAGGTGGCTCCGCCCTATTGGAGGCCGAATGCCGAAATTACAGTAAGTTAAACCTCCACTTGATTACAGCGTAACTCGGGAGGAGTGACCCAACCTGGTGTGGAGTGAAAATGTGACTGATGATGCACTCCTCATCCAAACAGCATTGATATTTCTGACTAAAGTGCATTTCTATAGCGTTTACACAAGATGAATGAAAGGATTTAGAATTAACCAGCAAATTGAGCTGAAAAAATTTTGAAAAGCTTATCCTCAGCCATAATGTTCCCGTTCTGAAGGAATGCCACGGCTGTAAGCGGGTGTTCGAGGAGGCCGAGAGGAAGCACCACTGCCGTGCTTGCGGTGAGGGTTTCTGTCAGGCCTGCTCCACCCGCAGCATGCCTGTGCCGGAGAGGGGCTGGGGCAGGAACCCGGTGCGAGTTTGCGATGCCTGCCATCAGCAAGGAGGAGCTCCACAAACCATCCAGGGTAAGAATATAAGCCTCAGGCTCTGATATTAGAGGGATGAATAGTAGCATTAATGCTGGGATCAGCCTACAGGAACTCTGGGACGCCCTGATGAAAAATCTGGCATGTCGGAATATTTTGCATTTTCTTGTCTGTTTTTCTCCAATATGTTTGATAAGAGCCATGATTGGCAGTTTATTGACCCTCCTCCCTAATGTTAAAGATGATTGGTCGAGGTCAAATTTGTAACGTTGAGTCTCCCGAACAAAACGCAGCGTCGTCTGATCCCAGTACGAGTCTCGCCAATGTAGCACGATCCCAAATGGTGCACTGTATGAGGCTTCAATTAGAGCCCTGCACTCCGCGGGACCCGACCAAAGCAGTGCGGCGCGGGACAAATTTTGAAGGCTCATTGTGGGCGGGAGGGGGAGTGCACAATGTGGGAGCGAGCGGGAGAGGTGATAAGCTGCAGTCCCGCTAACTAAAAACATGTTTAAAATAAAATTTATAAATTATGTCTATCATATATAATTTGTGCTGGATATTTTATTTGGCATTAATAAAAACATTTTAAGATGCCTAAATTTGCGGATGTGGTCTAATCTCGCATACGTTTCCGATTCCTTTCCGCTCTTCCGTGTTTGAGATCTCCGATCATGGCAGAAGAGCAGAGCTCCTCTAGTGAAGCTCACAGTGCTTCAGAAGTAAGTGCTATTGGTTTAATGCTAACTTGGTTGGTTGTTTGGGAAACACACCCCTGAACGTGAGCTGTAGATGTTTTTATGCTGAAATCCACTCAAAGTAGGGGGCGGGGCACCATCACGCTGTTTCTTTAAATTATATTAATTTCTTATAGGCCTACTTGTATTTCCTAGAATGTAAATGAGAGGAGTGACATATAAGCTATGTGCAATGTACAATATTCTTAATATCCACTGTAGATTTTGGTAGGTGTGTTGGGTATCTCTGTAAAGCCTCAGCTGCGCATGCTGCCTGGCAACGCGCACCCTCGCTATGTGCGCTAGGTGAAGGATCGGTCAGTGGAGAGCTCAGCTAAGCTCAGCATGTTTAATTCCCCAAACCAATGACAAGAACTTTCGTGAGAAATAACACGAACGTCTGCATCATGCGGGATTTGCAGGCGGGAGCGGGACAAAATATGGCAGGCGGGAGCGGGACTGAAAATCATAATTCTTTGCAGGAGTGGGACTGAAAATTCTGTCCCGCACAGACCTCTAGCTTCAATCAGCTGAAGCTTTGTTTCCTTTTTTTGATCGAATTCGACTGTATGTGTTTGCATTGCGTCATGGTATCTTTCGCTGACCCGTTGTTCCCTGCAGTGGCGCAGACGGAGCCCAAGGCACTTGTGGCGCGCAGGGTGACGGAGATGGCGCAGTCGACGCTGGATATGGTCTCCAATGCGGTCGACTACCCTCTCTGTAAGTGTGTGAAATGCACAACATGGCTGCGATCATGCTTTTGCTTCAGGACTTGCTTATTTTGATTCACTAATTCTAAAACATGAAAATCTGGAGATTTATAAAACTAAAACCTTTAAATACGCTACGTTACTGCAATTACTGTAGCTCCATTTCCTGTATCGTTTTTTTGAAGGAAAAAAAAAAGTTTCCTCTGCAGTTCTTGTATGTGCAAGAATGAGTCATGTGGGTATGACTTCTTATCTCAATCCTGTGAATCCTCTGGATTATTATTATTTATATCTCAGTGCTCATTTGAGACAAAATCTTATTGCCCTCATAATTGATTCTGCTCTGCATAAAGTAATAAAGGGAATGCGATATGCTAGTAATGAAATACAGTGGATATAAAAAGTCTACACACCCCGTTAAAATGATCGGTTTTTCTGATGTAAAAAAAATGAGATCACGATAAATAATTTCAAAACTTTTCCCACCTTTAATGTGCCCTATAACCTGTACAATTAGGCGGGAAATTTTTTTTTTTTTTTTAAATGTACAATGAGCTGGTTGCAGAAGTGTTTACACCCTTAAACTAATACTTTATTGAAGCAGCTTTTGGTTTAATTCGAGCATTCAGTCTTTTTGGGTTCAAACCTGCCATCAGTTAAAATGACTCTGATTAACCCCAAATAAAGTTCAAACTCCGTCGCGTCCTCCAGCAAAAGCCAGGGTTCACAGAGAGCTTACAGAGCATCAGAGGGATCTCATTGTTGAAAGGTATCAGTCAGGAGAAGCGGACAAAAACCATTTCCACGGCATTAGATATACCATGGAGCACAGTGAAGACAGCCATCAAGAAGTGGAGAAAATATGGGACAACAGTGACGTTACCGAGAACTGGACGTCCCTCCAAAACTGATGAAAAGACAAGACGAAAACTGGTCAGGGAGGCTGCCGAGAGGCCGACAGCAACACTGAAGGAGCTGCAGGAATTTCTGGTAAGTGCTGGTTGTGTACTACATGTGACAACAATCTCCCGTATTCTCCATATGTCTGGACTATGAGGTAGGGTCAAAGAAAAACATCCAGGCCCAGCTAAAAATACATCAACTCTCCCAAAAGCATGTGGGAAAATGTGTTCTGGTCTGATGAAACCAAGGTTGAACTTTTTGGCCACAATTCCAAAAGGTATGTTTGGCACAAAAACAGCACTGCGCATCACCAAAAGAACCCCATAGCCACGGTGAAGCATGGTGGTGGCAGCATCATGTTTTGGGGTTGTTTTTCTTCAGCTGGAACAGGGGATTTAGTCAAGGTGGAGGAAATTATGAACAGTTCTAAATACCAGTCAGTTTTGGCCCAAAACCTTCAGGTGTCTGCTAGAAAGATGAAGAGGAATTTCATCTTTCAGCATGACAATGACCCCAAAAAGTTTTGGAACAGCCCAGCCAGAGCCCAGACCTAAATCCAACTGAAAGTCTGTGGGGTGACCTGAAGAGGGCTGTGCACAAGAGACGCCCTCGCAATCTGACAGATTCGGAGCGCTTTTGCAAGGAAGAGTGGGCAAATATTGCCAAGTCTAGATGTGTCGGGCTGATAGACTCCAACCCAGAAGACTGAACGCTGGAATTAAATCAAAAGCTGCTTCAACAAAGTATTAGTTTAAGGGTGTGAACACTTATGCAACCAGCTTATTGTACATTTTTAATGTTTTATGTTTTTCCCCCAAACAGATTTGTTTGTTTTTCAATTGAATTATACAGGTTATAGGTCACATTAAAGGTGGGAAAAGTTTTGAAATTATTTATCGCGGTCGCTTTTTTTTTTTAATTAAACATCAGAAAAACCAATCATTTTAACGGGGCGTGTAGACGTTTTATATCCACTGTATAAATGATGGTCGGATTCTTCAACATGGTCCTTGTAGAAAACCCAGTGTAATCTTTGCAAAAGTTCAAACAAATTTATGACGCACTCCAGAGAAGTAATGTAATGAGCTCCTGATGTGATTTTATAAATGTGATATATCTGAAGTAAAATGGATTCAAATCTCATATTTTGGTTGTCAATGATTTCTGAATCTGCTCAACAACCCAGAAACAAGGGTTTTTTAAAAAAAAAATAATAATAATAACCAGTGACTGAAAGTATTTTTAGGAAGTTATTCGACCTGCTGTTGTATTTCTTGTGCACCTTCTGGATCGTGACAGCGATGTGTTTAGCTCCAGTGGACTCTGGACTGTTAGATACTGCAGGCTGCATGAAGCTGAAGTTTGGGCTTTGTTGTATAAACCTGGAGGCAAAACCGGGATGAATAATCGACATGACCAACTCGAACCAATCACAATACTGACTTCCATCCTTGTGTCATCACTGCAGGTTTCGTAAAGGGAGTGGCGCGACCTGACTACTGGGTACCAGACCATGAGATCACTCAGTGCCATCAGTGTGCCAAGGCGTTCAGCTCGAGCGTGCCCAAGCACCACTGCCGTGCATGCGGTCAGGGGGTGTGTGCTGGCTGCTCGGCTCAATGCCGCCCCGTGCCGTCTCGTGGCTGGGATCATCCGGTGAGGGTGTGCGATGCCTGTGCCACCCAGTTAGACTCCCAGTGACTCCAGAAATCACGGCTCTGAAACACAAAAAGAGGAAAGTGTCCGATTGAGCTCAGAGACTTCAGTGTAGTACACTCGCATCTTATCTGAAGGCGTTAACCTTAAACATCAGTCAAAAGATGTCCCTGAATGCCACGCTGAGAGGCTGAGTTAATCAGCAGCTTGTAAATGACTGTCCTTTTATTTTGCAGACAGTCGGGGAAACCATTCGGTGCAGGTTTATTTCCTGTACTTTTCCAAAACCTCCCCATGTGCATCGTCCGACAGCACGGGCTCTGACGTTTATTACTCTCAACACTACAGGCTGCAGTTTAGTGTTCATAAAGAACATTCAGGAGGATCAAGGAGAGCAAAAGTTCCCACTGTGAACATCATGTGGTGGGTGTGGCACTTTATAGAAAAGGGTCACGTAAAGACTCCACCCACTAAAAATCAGGTACTTGCCGCCTTTTTACACAAATGATCTGCTCGTTTCTACACCATGCAAACATTTCATATAATTATTAAAAAAAAAATTGCACCGAGTTTTGCAGACCTGGCAGCCTTTATGCATTTTTATGTCGAAGCTCAGCAGTTTATCCCCCCCGAGTACGCTGCTACACGTTCTCGCTCATAAATACACAAGAGAGCTTTTTTTTATTCCTACAATAAAAAGAGACCGATTAGCTCATGGAAATATGAATCTGGAATGATTGGTCAGTGTGGTTTTTTTTGAACGCTTCAAAATCAAGCCCCGCCCCTTTTCCGTCGTCTCAAATGGAGTTCTGAAAGATGCGACTCCACTCAGAAGATCGCCAACAGTAAAATGGTCGGTCAGTGCGTTCACAGAAATCCGAGCACAGGATCTGAGACTCTGAAGAGATTTAGTGTAAAGTTTTTCGTGTTAGTTGTTAACACTTGGCTGAATGCTGTTCTATGACTTTTTTTTTTTTTTTTTTTTACATTTAATCAGATTTCCAGTGAAGAAATGCATCAAGTCCAGAGCCCTTTGTGTGGCCAAGTTGGCGCGCTTGATGACCACAGGAAAATAACTTTCGTTCTTAGTGCTTGAATGTGTTTGATGCAGCAGCGCTGTGTCACCAGGCCTGCATTCAACACAGCACGAATTTATGCAATTCATTCTTACAAGAGCTACAATTAATACAGCTGCTTTAAAAAAATAAATTAAATATGCGTGAACGTCTGGTCCGTCACCGTCTCCTGTCGACGTCATTTAGTGTGTGGTTTTTTTTTATTTCTAATCATATTTCACTGTCAGCCAGTGACTTGGAAGCCTTCATGCGTTAAAGTCTGTGAAAAACCTTCTGAATGAGCGTTTAGAGAATAGGGAGAGAAACTGATATTTAACGCTGAGAAAACTCAATTTCTTTACTTCTCTTGAAGATTTCGTCCTGCATAATGGACATGCAGTCGGCTTCAGAATTACTGCCGCCGTTGGGGAAGAAATGTCTTTGTGGGTAACCTCGCACTGAACATCCCTGTATTTCAGCAATATCCCATGAACACGAGTGTTGTGTTGGCTATCAGCAAGTCTGTGCACGAGGTCACAATAATTCTAGCGCGTGGTTTTGCTTGTATATAAAATTTAGTTTTCCTAAAATACTTTCATCCAATGGAAGGTTCCGTTTCAGTCACGATTCCGTATAAATATCAAGACGTTTTCTTCCTACCTAATCTTGTCCCTCTTTAACAAGGGTGCCAATAATTCTGGAGCAATTCTCAGAAGGCAGCTGCAGACGTGGGCACCACTGTAACTGGAATTAAATCGCAGTGGATGCGAACTTTAAATAAAATAAAAAATAACAACGTGACTGTGAAGATCAGGAAGGTATGGGAACATCTTACCATCTCACAGAAGCTGAAGATGTTTTAATAAGGCAAGAGATGACATTTAGCCGAGCAGTTAGTCCAGGAAAAGCAGGAGTGTTCTCATAATTCGTCATTAATAGTGACGTTTTACACAAGTTCTGTTTTGATGCCAGTTTTATGCGCACAAAGTTAAAAAGTAGAATTTGATGTCCAAGCTCTTACTTGTTTTTGGAGTTAACGTATTGCCCATACGCCTCAAAAACGCATCCTGAGATCTGACGACGATGCCACTACTTCATATTTCTCCTCGTCCAGGTCTGTGTGGTCAGGTGGATTTAGTTTTGATGTTCAGATCATCTCCTGGATCTCTAACGTGTCTCGACTACAGACAAGTAGGAAGTTTGCGTTTGCATATATTTTTAATGAGCCCAGCTCATTAATTTTATGATCTCGGCTCTCGGTCTATATCTGTATTGCACTTTAGCTAGTTATTTAATCTTTTTTCTGCTGTTATAGAACGAAATATCATAACCATAAATGCATTACACTATGTGACACAATCATATAACAGAAATGTAATTATATAAAGCCAGTCAGTTACTCAGTTCGGCAGAAGACAAAATCATCCAATTATAACCACTTTAACAATTGTCTGCCTGTATAATCATCTGCTTTGTCAAGTCTCACACGATTGGGGCAGGTTCGTTCATGACCAACACCACACCAAAGTAACTTTGTTTAAACGAAACAGCACAAAGGTGTCCGAGTTCATGAGAAGAGTGATTTCAGAGTGTTGGTAGACCTTGCCTTGGACAATGTGTGATGTTTAAAATGGTCTTCATATGGTTTACTCGTAGCACTTTATTTGTTTAAACAGTTTGAGGGAATATTAGAGGATTTTTTTTTAAATAATAATCTCTGGATTTTCAACGTTTTTGGTTTCCAACCTGTGGACTGGAACAAATCCCTCTGGATTTTTACGATGTGATTGAACCAAAGTAATTCTGTTGATCACATTTTCATTTTTTATAATCCTGTTTTATCTTTTCAGAATATTAAAGAATATGATGAAAACAAGAAAGATTTACTTTTTTAAAAAGTGTCTGTCTTTTTATTTATCCATCCGTGGTATCTTGTAGCGTGTTTTGGGCTTTGAAAAATGCTTCGTCAGTCGATAATGCTGTATGTCAGGAATTAAACATAATGAGGTGTGCTGTTACAGGAAAATAATCAACAACAGAGAGTGTCGTGTGATGAAACAGAAGGCGGTTATTTTCCAGTAATAGCCGATCCCAAAGCGTTTTATTCCTCTGATACAACAGCAGAGTTGTTGAACTGTTCCAATTTTTAATTTATTAACATTTAACGCATCACACATTTTAGAAATGTTTATAGTTAGAAGTTTGGAACGTCTGTGGGACAAGTTACTTCATTCAAATCACTCCCAGCACTGACACGAGAGACTCCTTCCATAAATATTAAATAAACCTTTTCAGAGATTTTTCCATAGCAATGATTTATATCAGGGGTCTTCAATTAAAAGTCACTGAGGTCCAGGTATTAAATTTTGTCCAAGTAGAAGGTCCGAACCGAAGTCCAGCTTGTGTCTTATAGCCTTCCCCTATGTCCACATTTTCATATGGTTTCAACAATATTTATTGTTAATTTCCAATGCAGGAAATGAACTGAGTGCACAACTATCTCTTTTACCATAAATAAAAGTAGTCCCAGGAAAATACATTCAAGGCCTTTATTTCAGATTAAAGAAAACAGAAACCTCAGAATAAAATAAATAAAAAAGCACAAACAGAGGGGAATAACTCCTTTTTCTCTTAAATTCAAGAGGTCCCAACCTGAAGAATTGAAGGCCTACACTTCAAGTAAAAAAGTCAACTCAGAAAACATTAACTAAAAAGTGCAAACAGAGCGTTGACTTCACATTTTCTCTTCTTTGTTCTTAAAATAAGGAGGTCCCAGCCTAAAAAAATGAGGGCCTACTTTTCAAGAAAAAAAAAAAAGTCCACATCTTCAGAAAACAAGTGGCTTTTTAGGAGGGGAAATGCAAACAGAACATTTTTCTTTGAACTTTTCTCTTTTAATTCTTCTTTTACTTTTCTTAATGAGAAAAATGGGCATGTGGCTGACCTGCCAGTAATTTAAAGCTTGGTTGGAATGGAGTTGGTGCCATTCTCATGCAGATATGTAGGAGTTCATTGTTGAGCCTCAAATAATGTCTCAGCACGGTGTTTAAGCACTCCTTCACAACTGTCCCATCACTAAGTGTTTTTTTTATGTTGCCCCAAAATCCACGCTACTTTTAAGGAACATTCGTTTGCATGTTGCTGGGCTGTAAGTGTGTGTGATGAGTCGGGTAGCCCTGTCATACTGTGCTTGCAGTTAGGTTATTTTGCGGGCCCTCAGCTCGGACTTCAGGGGAGAACTTTGCTCAAAAGAGCTGTGCTTCGTTTCGTAGTGGCGCTTCACGTTGCCGCTTTTAATTAATGCTACGTTTTCGGAGTATATGAGGCACACTGGTTTTGAACTGCTCGCCGGAAGAATGAACATATATTTCTCCGTCCATTCATCTTTTAAAACGATTTTCCTTGTCTACTTTCCGCCGCCTTTTGGAGCAAGCCATGCTGTCTCTGAACTGAACTCTCTTCCTCTCTGCTTGTTGCTCTGCTGTGGTGCGCTGGGGAAACTAACGATTTTATTGGCTCAACTGAGTGAAGCTATTGTTGTATTAACTGGAGTAGCAGCGCCCGCTGTCAATAGCCACGACCGTCCAAAATAATGCTCCATGAAAATTACTTAATTTCGTGAATTTACGGGTCACGGGTCCGGACCGAGGTCCGCCATTTGGTGATGCCTGATTTATATTTTTGTTTATCCATTTATTATTAGGCCGAGATGAAAAGATCCACCTTACAGTTCCTTATGAATGAGTTACTATAGAAACTATAATGTATTAGAAACCGCACATTCAATATAAACCTGTGATTTGAGCTACAGCCAGAACAACTGTCAGAGCTCATCTCATCTCATTATCTCTAGCCGCTTTATCCTTCTACAGGGTCGCAGGCAAGCTGGATCCTATCCCAGCTGACTACAGGCGAAAGGCGGGGTACACCCTGGACAAGTCGCCAGGTCATCACAGGGCTGACACATAGACACAGACAACCATTCACACTCACATTCACACCTACGGTCAATTTAGAGTCACCAGTTAACCATGTCTTTGGGGGAAACTGGAGCACCCGGAGGAAACCCATGGGGAGAACATGCAAACTCCGCACAGAAAGGCCCTCGCCGGCCCCGGGGCTCGAACCCAGGACCTTCTTGCTGTGAGGCGACAGCGCTAACCACTACACCACCGCGCCGCCCACTGTCAGAGCTGCTACCAAAAAAAATAAAAATAAAAAATAAGCACCATCTGTGCCAAAAATATTGGAACCGTAACTCCAGTTCCTTCATTTATTTGCTTTACACTGAAGACATTTTGGGCTTGAGAGTAAAAAAATGAATACGTGACAATGTCAGAATTTCAACTTTCATTTCCTGATGTTTATGTCTGTATACAGTTAGGTCCATATATATTTGAACACTGACACAATTTTTTTTTTTTTACCTGTTTACTGAAACATATTCAAGTTATAGTTATATAATGGACATAAAGTCCAGACTTTCAGCTTTCATTTGAGGGTATCCACATTAAAATTGGATGAAGGGTTTAGGAGTTTCAGCTCCTTAACATGTGCCACCCTGTTTTTAAAGGGACCAAAAGTAATTGGACAATTGACTCAAAGGCTATTTCATGGGCAGGTGTGGGCAATTCCTTCGTTATGTCATTCTCAATTAAGCAGATAAAAGGCCTGGAGTTGATTTGAGGTGTGGTGCTTGCATTTGGAAGATTTTGCTGTGAAGAAAACATGCGGTCAAAGGAGCTCTCCATGCAGGTGAAACAAGCCATCCTTAAGCTGCGAAAACAGAAAAAAACCCATCCGAGAAATTGCTACAATATTAGGAGTGGCAAAATCTACAGTTTGGTACATCCTGAGAAAGAAAGAAAGCATTGGTGAACTCATCAATGCAAAAAGACCTGGACACTCACAGTAGACAACAGTGGTGGATGATCGCAGAATAATTTCCATGGTGAAGAGAAACCTCTTCACAACAGCCAACCAAGTGAACAACACTCTCCAGGAGGTAGGCGTATCAATATCCAAATCTACCATAAAGAGAAGACTGCATGAAAGTAAATACAGAGGGTTCACTGCACGGTGCAAGCCACTCATAAGCCTCAAGAATAAAAAGGCTAGATTGGACTTTGCTAAAAAACATCTAAAAAAGCCAGCACAGTTCTGCAAGAACATTCTTTGGACAGATGAAACCAAGTTCAACCTCTACCAGAATGATGGGGGGAAAAAAAAGTATGGCGAAGGCGTGGTACAGCTCATGATCCAAAGCATACCACATCATCTGTAAAACACGGCAGAGGCAGTGTGATGGCTTGGGCATGCATGGCTGCCAGTGGCACTGGGTCACTAGTGTTTATTGATGATGTGACACAGGGCAGAAGCAGCCGGATGAATTCTGAGGTATTCAGAGACATACTGTGTGCTCAAATCCAGCCAAATGCAGCCAAGCTGATTGGTCGGCGTTTCATAATACAGATGGACAATGACCCAAAACATAAAGCCAAATCAACCCAGGAGTTTATTAAAGCAAAGAAGTGGAATATTCTTGAATGGCCAAGTCAGTCACCTGATCTCAACCCAATTGAGCATGCATTTCACTTGTTAAAGACTAAACTTCAGACAGAAAGGCCCACAAACAAACAGCAACTGAAAACCGCTGCAATGAACATTTTATTTACAATTATTTAATTTGTCCAATTACTTTTGAGCCCCTGAAATGAAGGGATTGTGTTTAAAAAATGCTTTAGTTCCTCACATTTTTATGTAATCATTTTGTTCAAACCACTGAATTAAAGCTGAAAGTCTGAACTTCAACTGCATCTGAATTGTTTTGTTCAAAATTCATTGTGGTAATGTACAGAACCAAAATTAGAAAAATGTTGCCTCTGTCCAAATATTTATGAACCTAACTGTATGTTAAACAACTTGGAACATGGCACCTTTAGTGGCAGACCATCCAATTATTAGGTGAGCAAAAGTACAGGAACACATGATGGTCTTAAACACCACTGAATATTTGGTTCCATTTCCTTTCCTTCCAATAACTCCTCAATCCAGAGATCCACAGACACATCACCAAACTTCTGCATTCTTCTTCTGTGATGCTTTTCCAGATTTTTAGTGCAGCTTCTTTCATTTGTTTTGTTTTGGTGGTTTTCTCCCTTCAGTCTCCTCATCAGGAGGTGAAATGCTGCTCACTTACCTTTACCTGTAGATTCCTCCACAAAACGGACATTGCCGTTACAGAGGCGACTTGAAACGTTTCCTTATCAAGTCGGCGAACCCATTTTGTGATTGGGTCATTCTTTTCACCTGATCACTGGAAACTCCAAGGAGTTCGCTGACTGATGTGATCGTCATTGCTCGGGTTAGTCACTAATCAGATGTCGTGGTGGACAGTGACAAGCTGTCACAGCCAGTTGCATATTTTTCGACCTCAGTCTGGCAGACCACTGGGGGACGCATCCCTTGTTGATTCGCGTGATGGATGATGCGGCATGGGGGTTCAACTGTCGACAACATTAAAAATATGCTTAAATGATTTCTCCATGGGAGGGTTTTCTCCCGTTGTTTTGGGTCGAGACACCATCTCTTGTCTCACGGTTCTCTGGTAACTGGAGCTGTGCACTTTTTCCCGTTGTCAGATGAATGATCATCTGCGAAACTACCTTGTTCTCAGTACCGCAACACCAGTCCTTCGATGCCCGCCACTGGAACTACAACTACCCGTGAGGAGTAGAGGGATTTTATATCGGGGTTTACTCCCCTAGATCCGCCATGTTCAGTATTAACAGGGTAACCTCACGTAGGATGTGGCTCTTTACCATGCACGGACGGTCATTCACACACGAAGAGGCTATAGTTTTCGCATCCCATGGTGCTGGATTGTTGGGACCAGTCTGGGACACTATTAGAAGGCCATCCAGGAAAGGTACTACCCCTCCCCATTTACTCCTTTACCCCAGTTGGGTCAAAGTCCAGTGATTGACTTGTCCAGTATAAAAACTTCCATTTCCCCCCCTTGATGAAGTCCTTTGTGTTGCTGCATGATGAAGTTCTCTACAAATTGTCATACAATGTTTCTATTGACTTCTGAATTCATTCTGCTGCTGACATTAGGAGTTCTACCATCAATAAAGGTTAGGGAGTCCGTTCCAGAAGCAGCCATGAAAGCCCAAGCCATGACATGACCTCCAACATGCTTGACCCATGAGCTTGTATGTTTTAGATCCTGAGCAGATCCTTTCTTTCTCCACAGTTTGTCTTTTCCATCACTTTGGTAGGGGGTAATCTTGGTTCCAGAACTTTTCTGAAGTTGTTTGAGTTATTTTCTGAAGTGTGATTTGCATCTTGTGGTATGCCTTTTATATCCCTGCTCTCTAAGTCTTCTTTGAACAGTGGATTGAGATACCTTCACCCCTGCCTGATGGAGGTTGTTGGTGAGGTCACGGATTCTTTTGGGGTTTACACCAGTGGTTTCTTTATTTTTCAGGACAATTGTATTGGCTCTGATTTGATCTGATTTTCCTTTTTTTTCTCCACTTCAAAATGGCTTGCTGTTCTTGTATAGACAGCTCTCTGGTCTTCATGTTAGTTTCATAAATGCAGCCTTTGCATGTTCCAGTATTTTTGATTGCTTGAAAAATGTGTGGGTTCAGATAAACGGTCCCAGTTTGAAGTCGTTTTACACATCCTGAAGTAGTTATGGGCTAAAGAAAGTACAGTCTTTTTAAATCTGTTTTTATTCATCAGGGATTAAATAACTTCTATCAACAACCGCAAGTGACCCCCCCCCCAAAAAAAAAAAAAAAAAAACACATTTCAATAAAATTTTTTCATAGTCTTTTTTTTTATATTATATAATTGATATTTTTATTAGTTTCATATCTTTTTTTTCTTATAATTCTTTTTTCTCTTAAGACCATAATGGTAGTTTTAATTAATCCAAAATGTAATCAATGAGATTATTAAAATTTACATTTGAAATTGCAAATTAGTGTAGTTTTATACTGTATTTTTGAAATTGTAAATTAGTATCATTTTGCAGGGCCACTATAGATACCAGCTGTGCTGAATGGGCCACCCTGTGGAAATAAAGTTTATCTAATCATATCAAAAAGAAGCCAACATTCAGAAACCTGGTGGGAAAAATAATTATAATATTAGTTAATCATCAGGAACTGTGACTACCTCTTTAAAAGCAGAACTTTTGGCAGAGCGGTGTTCTAGAACACACGGGTGTATGTATACGCCATTGAAAGAAGAAAGGACATGAGCTTTGATTTCAGAGAAGCAGCTGTTGCTGTTCATCAGTTTGAGAGGGGTTATAAGGCCATCTCCGAACAATTTGATATTCACTATGATAAAGTGAGGAGGACTGTTTACAAATGGAGAGCCTTCAAGACAGTTGCCAAATCTTCCCAGGAGTGGGCGTCCCAGCAAATTTAGTCCCAGGTCAGACAGTTTAATGTTCAGAGATACCCCAAGAGCTCCATCTTGTGACCTACAGGCTGCTGTCAGCACATTAAATGTTTTTTCATGACGACACAACTAGAACTAGAAAAACACTGAACAAGTTTTGTTTTCATGGAAAAGTGGCTTGGGAAACGCTCTTTCTCTCCAAAAAGATTATGGAGTAGTCTAGCGTTAGGTTTTCATAATTGCATCTGAACAAACCACAAATGTTGTGGAACAGTATCCTTTGGCCTGATGAGATCAAGGTGGAGCTGTCTAGTGAAAACCAAAAAACACTATCACTACAAACCCCTCATACCAACTGTAAAGCACGGTGGTGAAGGGATGATGATGATGATTTGGGCTTGTTTTGCAGCCAGAGGCCATGAGAAACTTGCAGTTATTGAGAGAACGATAAACTCCGCTTTATACCAGACCAGAGCGTCAGCCACGCAGTAGCTCACACAGCCGTCCTGTGAGAAACCAGACTCGTTTATAATTAGCCAAGTTGTTGTTCATTAGAACAATTTGATATTCAAACCAATCAGAATCAAAATCCAATGAAAACTCAGGGAGGAGGAGTAGCGATTTTCTTCAAAGTTTGTTAACCGGCCTAATTAGCAACTCATTAATGAGAAATCACAAAACCAGGGAGTCACTTTTGTGCAGAATGTATTAGATCTTCCAAACAAAACAATCCGAGGCAAAATTCATTGAAAACTCCGGGAGGAGGAGCAATTTTTGTGAACTGTGGATAGACAGACAACAGACGCCACGTGATGACGACAATAGCTCATTGCCCTACGGCCGGTGAGCTAAATATTTTTGAGACAAATGTGAAGCAATCTGTCCAGCAACTTAAGTTGGACTGAAATTGGGTCATACAACAGGAAAGTAAGCCCAGGGACACCAGTAAATCGATATCTGAATGGCTAAAGAAGAGAAAAAATCAAGGATGTTGGAATGTCCTCGTCATAGTCCAGACCTTCATCCCACTGAGACAACCAAATGTGATCGGCTCTTAAAAGAGCTGTGTCTAAACAAATGCCCTCAAACATCAATGAACGGAAGCAATGTTGGCAAGAAGAGTGGGACAAAATTCCTCCAAAATGAGGCAAGAGACTGAGGGTATTTGTTTATGGAAGTTAGTGAGGACCACACAACTGTTATTTCGGTCTGGATAAATAAAAGCATAGAATTGAAGCAGGGTGTACTTTCTTTTTCCCATGAATTTAATTATATCAGGAAATGAACGACGATGATCTGGTCCATCATCTCATTCATTTTTTGACCTCAAACCCAAATGTCTTCAGGGTACAGCAAATAAATAAATAAAAAGGTGCCGTTGATGTCCCAATACTTTTGGAAGGCATTGTGCCAACATTCCTTTCATTCTTCTGTGTATACAGTATAATGTTGCAATGTGATACGAGTCTTTCTGTTTGAAGACAGAACGAATGATCGAGCAGATAAACAAATCAGCAAAAAAAAAATCTTTTCATTTATTTTTGCCTTGAAGCTTTTGTTCCTTCAGAAAATGATATTTTAATGGGGACAAAAATGTAGTTTCATTTAGAAAGCTGGTGTAGAGGATGTTGGGACAGATGTTCTTGGAATCCAGAATCTGATAAAAGACCAGACATTTCCTCTGCTGATAGCATTACATCTCCTTAACAAGGTTTTCCTTTCTGTGTCTTGATGAGACAAACGTGTCCCTGGTCCACAGTGTATCAGGTCTGGTTCTGGATGGAAAATTAGTTTCATGTAATAGATTTGAGATTGTACGACATTTAAGAACAGCTTTATACATGTTCAGTGAAGATGACTGGAAATATCCGGAGAGGTAATTGATGGATCTGGATCGTCACGGTTTGACAAAAAGTTTAAGTTGAGAATCTTTCAAATCTCTTTGCTTTGTCCTTCTGAGGAAACCATATGATGAGTGTGTGAGTGGAAAGACCTCTTTTCATCCAGAGAACATATAGAAGCCTTTCGACTGACAGCATCAGGAATCACACTGGTTATTAAATTGGACAGAGTTCCTGCTTCGCACCGTTTTTGATGTGGCCAGTAAATAAAAGCACTGCCTCACACACATCCAAGAAGGATTGTGCCTTTTATTTTATAGCTACAGGCTACATATGATGGGTGCAAAACATCTCATTATGAAAAAAGTAAAAAGAACTGAAACACTTATTTTCCAAACATTACCTTGAGAATATGACCCTGTTTTAAGATTAGAGAGATATCAGGCCTTGTAGCACTCGAGTCCGACTCGTGCCCTAATTTTAAGGACTCGTGACTTGGACTCGGACTCGTGCGTTAACTGCATTCGGACTCGTAAACTGGAGACGAGGACTCAGATTTTTTCTTTATTTTTTGTAACATGCCGTAATTATTTGGCATAAGGGTAGTATCTCACTGGGCTGCGACGAGTTGGAGACGCAACAATTGCGATAAAATATGCGAATTAGCGACAATTTTCACTTGGAATCACACTGAATTGATATTTGCATATTTTATTGCAATTGTCTCCAACTAGTCGCAGGCTGTCGCAGCCCATGTGAGATGCACTCGCACTTGCTGTCTCATGGAAACTGACTTGAGAAGGGTTCGTGACGGCTTTGCGACACCAGCAACGCATTTGCGGCTATTTTGAGAGCAATTTTGTCGCACGAATTTTTTGAACGTGTTCAAAATTTCAGCGACGAAGGAGCGACACTTTGCGACTCATGCGAGGAAATTGAGAAGCCCCGCGAATGTTTCAAGACACTTGAAACTCTCTCACGAATGGTGTTCGCAATTTGTTGCAAGCTGTCGCAGCCCAGTGAGATACTGGCTTTAGATATTTATATCTACATTAATTTTTATACTAATTTTTTTGCAAAAGAATGCACATTCTGAATGGCTGATAAGCGTGGAATACGCCGAGATCATGTCGAACTGATACTTGAAAGATTTTTGCTTGAAAATGTGAGATTTTCATCTGTGGCAGTGCAACTACGTTGATCAGACGCTGACATTATAAATTCCTGACGGTCTGAGTGAGATCAGACCTGGTGTTTAACTCCGGTGTCGTGTATTTATTCCTCCGTCTTTTGGAATCTCATACACAGCTTATGAATGTGAAATATTTGAATAAAAATGCACCCTGGACAACTTTTTAATTAACATCTGACCTTCAGTTTATTGTGGAATAGAATTAACTTAATTAAATTACTGTAATCTTTCATCAACATGAAAGTGGAAGTATTTTCACCAGTGAGATTTAACACCTGTGATGCAGCGGCGCTTTAGTCCTTTAGTCTGTCCTGCTCTCTTTCCTCCTCATCTGCAGGCTTGTAGTACTCGAGTCTGACTCGTGCCCTAATTTTAAGGACTCATGACTCGACTTGGACTTGAGCACTGACGACTCGGATTCCTGCATTAACTGCATTTGGACTCGTAAACTGGAGATGAGGACTCTGATTTTTTTCTTTATTTTTTTTGTAACGTGCCATAATAATTTGGCATAAGATATTTATATCTACATTAATTCTTGTGCAAGAGAATGCACACTCACCTATTCATATATCATGTTCAGGAATAAACTAATGCTAAAATGCCTGGAGAGAAGCCCCTAGGATTGTCCACTTTGCTTCTACAGACTTCTCGTGCGGTGGGAAAAAATGCACTGCTGTGTGTTCCATATGTAGAAGAACTATCGAGGAGACGACGGGGACGACCTCGAACTTCAATTGTCATTTGGTAAGACTCCACCCAGAGAAGGAAGTGACACACTATGTTCATTGGTCTGTTGATAGTGGGCGGGGCTTGCTGAGTGATGAACTAGCTAGTGTTAACCCTCTCACATGTTATTTGCCCTGTTGATAGTGGGCGGGGCTTGCTGAGCGATGAACAAGCTTTTTATCTGTAGCCTGTTAACTAAAATGGGGCAGTCGAGCAGGAACGTTAGTCCAACACAGCAGCAGAGACGCTTTCACATAAAGGCAGCAACAGCCACCGTCACATGGTGCGGATGGAGTCTTGTCCTCAGATTCGACTTGAACACTGGGGACTCGAGACTGGACTCGGACTCAAGGTTTAGTGACTTGACGACAACACTGAGATACCTGACATGTCTCTCGGCCTATTTATTGTCCCAGTATAACTGAATTCACTTGAATTTGTAAATGTGGATACGGACTTAATCCCCTTCAGTGGAGGAGTTTCACATTTGCATACAAGAGGCACGGACTCATCTCATCTCATCTCATTATCTCTAGCCGCTTTATCCTTCTACAGGGTCGCAGGCAAGCTGGAGCCTATCCCAGCTGACTACGGGCGAAAGGCGGGGTACACCCTGGACAAGTCGCCAGGTCATCACAGGGCTGACACATAGACACAGACAACCATTCACACTCACATTCACACCTACGCTCAATTTAGAGTCACCAGTTAACCTAACCTGCATGTCTTTGGACTGTGGGGGAAACCGAAGCACCCGGAGGAAACCCACGTGGACACGGGGAGAACATGCAAACTCCACACAGAAAGGCCCTCGCCGGCCACGGGGCTCGAACCCGGACCTTCTTGCTGTGAGGCGACAGCGCTAACCACTACACCACCTGAGGCACGGACTTTTTGTGAAATTTACAACAGGAAAAAAAAAACCACATGCTGTGCTGATTTAAAGGCATTTGGATATTGTCACGTTTTTCGTCGTCATTATAGAAATGACAAATTGAAGCACAAACGCTAGAATTCACTCAATCCGCCTCTCGTTTTTGGAAGCAAAGCCAATTCTTCCTTTATGCTCAAATCACTGGACAACAACAGGTTCATAATCAGACAGATTTGTTCATGTCATTATGTGCACTGCATGTCAACTTGGTGCTCGTTTCTAGGCAACTTTGATGAATAGGGTGATTACTGACACCACTAAGCCCAATTACTTGTAATTACTTGTAATTGCCTCTGCAAATCAAGCTAGAGAAGGAATTTTGTGTGCTTTTACTTTGTCACTTTTTTGATGTTTATCCAACATTGGTATACACAAAGGTTGATGAAACACTGTATATTGATACTCTGCATTAGTGTGCGTGTGTGGTCCCACTCCATCACCCAACAATTGTGATTGCTTTTCCTTCTGACATGGAATCTTCTACATTAGGTTGAACTACAATATGGCCAAAACTACAGTATGTGCACACCTGCCCATCACACCCACATGTTGGCCTTCCCAAGTGGTTGAAAGCACTCAACAGCCCAAACCTGCAAACCTGCCCCAGTATGACAATGGCTCAGTGCACATACACTTTTGGCCTTAGAGTGTATATTATTATTATTATTATTATTATTATTATTGTCAACAGTCTTGACTATTTAATTTTGGCATGGAGACAAAAATGCAAATTTGCCACAGTGCACATGCATGATATGAACACAAAAGAAAATCCACTTGTGATCTGAGAAATTAAATTCTATCAACCAGTGTTATTGGGCAGCATGGTGGTGTAGTGGTTAGCACTGTCGCCTCACAGCAAGAAAGTTCTGGGTTCGAGCCCAGTGGCTGACGGGAGCCTTTTGGTGTGGAGTTTGCATGTTCTCCCCGTGTCTGTATAGGTTTTCTCTGGGTGCTCCGGTTTCCCCCACAGTCCAAAGACATGCAGGTTAGGTTAACTGGTGCCACAATTTAGAGCCTTGGTGGAGCCCATTCCTCTCCAAGCTTAAATGTCCTAGAAACACCAATGATGGACCGTTAAAATGTCATCAGTGGTGCCCTTACTGGCTACTGGGAAGAGCCAGTGTTACTGAGTTATGCAGTAATCAGAGCTTGATTTGGGGGGGAGGGGATTGTTTAACACAGAAATCATATCCTCACGTTTATCACAACTGGAAGGTTCTCCAGGCACATCACGAACAACACTGTCAGAACAGTGATGATACAGAATAACCACTAGATGTCCTACAATTCCAAAATATTGTTCTAAGAAGGAAACAGATCACTCTGACCACACACACATGATATCCCATAACTTTTGTGATTTAAAAATGTATATCTTGTGACCGACCATCTGAGCACTGTAAAGCGATATCACAAAATGTCTCAGCTTTTATTAAACAAAGCTGTCTAGTGTAAAATAAACTGCCATTGCTGCTTCAGGAGTTTGTTGGAAATTTAACTTCATTGCCTGTAAATTAACTCAACGCTGGGAATGGGAAGGTCGGGATTCCATTATATGAGAAAGTAAATTTTCCTATAACAGCATGAGCTGAGGTGTTTTATTCCTCTTATGCCACATGCTGTCCTTCAAGAACACTAATAAAAGAAGAAGAAACCTTTATTTATCACATGCACACTTCAAGCACAGTGAAATTCATCCTCTGCATTTAACCCATCTGAAGCAGTGAACACACACACAGAGCAGTGGGCAGCCACACTAGCGCGCCCGGGGAGCAGTCAGGGGTCAGGTACCTTGCTCAAGGGCACTTCAGCCCAAGGCCGCCCCACGTCAACCTAACCGCACGTCTTTGGACTGTGGGGGAAACCGGAGCACCCGGAGAAAACCCACGCAGACACGGGGAGAACATGCAAACTCCACACAGAAAGGCCCTCGCCGGCCGCCAGGCTCGAACCCGGAACCTTCTTGCTGTGAGGCGACAGCGCTAACCACTACACCACCGTGCCGCCCAAGCAAGTGACTCTGGTGAGACTTTGATATATAAAATCTATTAAAAATGACAACATGATGTAAATCAATCAAGCGTTCACCATACAAGTTTGTTTGAGTTATTTTATTACTATAGAAACAGTGTATAAAACGCCCGTTACTTACCTGTGATTTGCTTTGCCACCAACACTCTTGGTCGAGCTGTGCCCTAAGAGTGAATCAGCCTTGTAATCAATTCAGATTTGAGAATTCGACAAGGTTGTGGAATAAAAAAGAATAAATTTAAACACTAATTTTAAAAAGTCACAGAACCCACTTTAAGAACTATGGCTTGAATGCAGGTACACGTACCCAAGTCGCTCTGACACTACAGCGAGAAATTCTCTGCCACACCAAAGACTGGACCAAAGGAGCACCTTCTGTTCGTGAACTGCTTGGATTTCATCAAGGAGCAAATGGAGAAGTTGCCAAATCTAATCAAAACTATGACTGTTAGATTTGTAAACATTTTATATCACTAGTTACCAAGATGGAGAGAAGATAGCAGGAAGAGCTCTCACAAGCTATGAGCAATTAAGGCATATGAGAAAACTACAACATTAATAACTGACGTTTAGGAGAAAGACCATGCCTCCAGCTCTAACTTCATTCTCGTTAACGGACTATGAATTCCCATCTCGCTTTCTCCACTAGTGATGAAGCTTCCACATGACCGGGCTTCACCCCAACTGCACAAATGCAAACAAACTTCTCTCCAGACTAAACCTTTTCTCACTGGCCTCAAAAGTCAATGCCTCAGATAAAGAGTTGTCCAGCCACTGGCACGTGCCAACTTCTTCATTTGATATCCACCATATTTTGAGCCTGCAGTGAAGAGCTACCACACTATCACTCATCTACTGTGAAATATATATATAAGCATATCATTAAACCCTAATCTTCAGACATAATTAATTGTACATTTTCATGAAATCTGTCCTAAACATTTTTTCTATCAAGTAAAAAAGCAAAATATATTTTAAAGTATACATCGGGAGTAGGGGGCGGCACGGTGGTGTAGTGGTTAGCGCTGTTGCCTCACAGCAAGAAGGTTCGGGTTCGAGCCCCGTGGCCAGCGAGGGCCTTTCTGTGCGGAGTTTGCATGTTCTCCCCGTGTCCGCGTGGGTTTCCTCCAGGTGCTACAGTTTCCCCCACAGTCCAAAGACATGCAGGTTAGGTTAACTGGTGACTCTAAATTGACCGTAGGTGTGAGTGTGAATGGTTGTCTGTGTCTATGTGTCAGCCCTGTGATGAACTGGCGACTTGTCCAGGGTGTACCCCGCCTTTCGCCCATAGTCAGCTGGGATAGGCTCCAGCTTGCCTGCGACCCTGTAGAACAGGATAAAGCGGCTACAGATAATGAGATGAGATGAGACAACGGGAGTAAAACTGGAAGTGTTTTAAATCGTTTGTGTGTTGTATTTAGTATTTGACAGTGTATTGAAAATGGTCTAAAATGTAATTTTGTGTCTGGCAGCTATTAAAAATTTCAACAATGTTCAAGCAGACACTAGAATAAAGATACTGATCTATTACTCTCTTTTGGAAAAATGTTGAAATGTTGCTGATTTAAATGTCTTGGTGGTGGTCTTTGCTTTTTTTTCTTTTCAGATTCATTAAAGATGAGGATTTTCATCTCATCTCATTATCTGTAGCCGCTTTATCCTGTTCTACAGGGTCGCAGGCAAGCTGGAGTCTATCCCAGCTGACTACGGGCGAAAGGCGGGGTACACCCTGGACAAGTCGCCAGGTCATCACAGGGCTGACACAGACAACCATTCACACTCACATTCACACCTACGGTCAATTTAGAGTCACCAGTTAACCTAACCTGCATGTCTTTGGACTGTGGGGGAAACCGGAGCACCCGGAGGAAACCCACGCAGACACGGGGAGAACATGCAAACTCCGCACAGAAAGGCCCTCGCCGACCACGGGGCTCGAACCCAGACCTTCTTGCTGTGAGGCGACAGCGCTAACCACTACACCACCGTGCCGCCTGGATTTTTTACTGAAATCTTTGCATCTTTCATTACAATTCATCTCCACCTTACAGATCCTAAGTTTACTGCAACTGTTTTCTCAGTCATTCAGAGTGAGCTCCTTCTAGATGCTGTACATACTCTAGACCAGACAAGTGCCTTCAAAAAGGTTATGAGTGAGTGGAGGTCTTTTTGGAATGCTGTGAGTCAAGTTTAGTGTTTTTGTTTGTTTGTTTGTTTTTTGTGCCTGATCTTGTAAACCCCTCGTACACATGAATAGTCAGTGCCCCCAAAATGCACTGTTGCTTTGGCGTTGTGTAAGCACTGTAAGTCAAAATGCGTAGACTTTTTTTTTTTTTGGTACCTGAGGTCCTATGAGAGACAGAATGGGGGGAAAGAATCCAGGAAATCACATTGTAGGATTTTTAATGAATTAATTGGTAACTTCCTCGGTAAAATAAATATTTGGTCACCTACAAACAAGCAAGATTTCTGGCTCTCACAGACCTGTAACAACTTCTTTAAGAGGCTCCTCTGTCCTCCACTCGTTACCTGTATTAATGGCACCTGTTTGAACTCGTTATCAGTGTAAAAGACACCTGTCCACAACCTCAAACAGTCACACTCCAAACTCCACTATGGCGAAGACAAAAGAGCTGTCAAAGGACACCAGAAACAAAATTGTAGACCTGCACCAGGCTGGGAAGACTGAATCTGCAATAGGTAAGCAGCTTGGTGTGAAGAAATCAACTGTGGGAGCAATTATTAGAAAATGGAAGACATACAAGACCACTGATAATCTGCCTCGATCTGTGGCTCCACGCAAGATCTCACCCCATGGGGTCAAAATGATCAAAAAGAACGGTGAGCAAAAATCCCAGAACCACACGAGGGGACCTAGTGAATGACCTGCAGAGAGCTGGGACCAAAGTAACAAAGGCTACCATCAGTAACACACTACGCCGCCAGGGACTCAAATCCTGCAGTGCCAGACGTGTCCCCCTGCTTAAGCCAGTACATGTCCAGGCCTGTCTGAAGTTTGCTAGAGAGCATTTGGATGATCCAGAAGAGGATTGGGAGAATGTCATATGGTCAGATGAAACCAAAATAGAACTTTTTGGTAAAAACTCAACTTGTCGTGTTTGGAGGAGAAAGAATGCTGAGTTGCATCCAAAGAACACCATACCTACTGTGAAGCATGGGGGTGGAAACATCATGCTTTGGGGTTGTTTTTCTGCAAAGGGACCAGGACGACTTATCGTTGTAAAGGAAAGAATGAATGGGGCCATGTATCGTGAGATTTTGAGTGAAAACCTCCTTCCATCAGCAAGGGCACTGAAGATGAAACGTGGCTGGGTCTTTCAGCATGACAATGATCCCAAACACACTGCCCGGGCAACGAAGGAGTGGCTTCGTAAGAAGCATTTCAAGGTCCTGGAGTGGCCTAGCCAGTCTCCAGATCTCAACCCCATAGAAAATCTTTGGAGGGAGTTGAAAGTCCGTGTTGCCCAGCGACAGCCCCAAAACATCACTGCTCTAGAGGAGATCTGCATGGAGGAATGGGCCAAAATACCAGCAACAGTGTGTGAAAACCTTGTGAAGACCTACAGAAAACGTTTGACCTCTGTCATTGCCAACAAAGGGTATATAACAAAGTATTGAGATGAACTTTTGTTATTGACCAAATACTTATTTTCCACCATAATTTGCAAATAAATTCTTTAAAAATCAGACAATGTGATTTCCTGGATTCTTTCCCCCCATTCTGCCTCTCATATTGAGGTATACCTATGATGAAAATTACAGGCCTCTCTCATCTTTTTAAGTGGGAGAACTTGCACAATTGGTGACTGACTAAATACTTTTTTGCCCCACTGTATATGATAAGCGGCAAAATTTTTGTTTGTTTGTTCGTTGGTCCTGAGCTAACGTCGCCATTTCTCGATGGATTTTCACCAAATTTGGCAAGTAGGTCTAGGGATGACCCGGAAATTTGCAGATATAAACAAAATTAATGTATGGGCCCCATGGAGGTCCCTGGGGGGCACAACATCCACCCACCCTCTCCCTCAGTGCCTTTTACGTTAAACGTAATGTGAAAGCATTCCTATCGACACAAACTCTCGACAGATCTTCACTAAACTTGGCATGTAGGTACAGGAGATGGCCACAATTTGGCAGAACTCAGAAATTCCATATTTGGACCCCAGGGGGTCCCCGGTGGGCTCCTGGGTGGTGGATGTTTGGATTTTTGTTCGTCTTGGGTTAACATGACTATTTCTCAACTGATCTTCACCAAATTTGACATGGAATTCTGAGGGCAACCCAGAATTTTGCAAAACCCGGGCAATGCCGGGTAACCTGCTAGTGTGTATGTATATATGATTTGATTTTTTTCCCCCTCCATGTCCTTGGACAAAGTGACGGATCGTGCATCTTTCAAGCCAGAGGTGGACAAAGTACCCAAGTTCATTACTTAAGTCAAAGTACAGATCCCACTGGTCAAATGTTACTCCAATACAAGTGAAAGTTGTCCAGTCAAATTTTTACTTAAGTACTGAAGTATTTGTCTTTAAAAATACTAAAGGACATTTTCTGTCAACGCATTGTTGTATTATTGCCACAACGCTTACAAAACCTAATGCCTCTGAAACAACCGACTGGATTTACTGACTAACTTGTAGAACCTGTAGAATAAACACCTGGTAGAACGTTACAAAATGAAACACAACTGAACTGAGAAAGAGCCATTGTCTTTTTTTTTTTTAAATCGTAACACTCCTTCCCGCCCCCACAAAGCGGCATGATAGTGTTCTGACCCAGCTCTGGCAGTGTGTGCACACATGTATGTGTAGGTTAATCAGGAAGACCGTGGAATAGCTGTAAATGCAGCTTGCTC
Source organism: Neoarius graeffei (assembly GCF_027579695.1). Taxonomy (NCBI): domain Eukaryota; kingdom Metazoa; phylum Chordata; class Actinopteri; order Siluriformes; family Ariidae; genus Neoarius; species Neoarius graeffei. The sequence goes on from NC_083584.1 coordinate 58,177,078, forward strand.
AGAAAATAAAAAGGACAATCCAACCTGATTAAAACCCAGGTCCACACCTCGAGCTTAATAACTGCCCAACAGCAACATTGCTTTCAGCAAGACAAAAAAATGCAAGACCATCATCTGACATCAAAACAAATTCCAGCAATTTGTTGTGACTGACTAGTACAATACTGTCCATCTCACAGGTCTCACGCGTGCAAGTGTATGTATTCATGCACATATGGATCTGCCTGTGGAATCATGGTGGTTTAACGTTAAGCTAGCTAGTCAGTGAAGCGCCACCTAACACGCTAGCAGAATCTTTTCAAACTCAAAATGTGTTCAAACACCGTGGCAGCACAGTGGTGTAGTGGTTAGCACGGTCTCCTCACAGCAAGAAGGTTCCGGGTTCGAACCCAGCAGCCGTTGAGGGTCTTTCTGTGTGGAGTTTGTATGTTCTTCCCGTGTCTGCGTGGGTTTCCCCCGGGTGCTCCGGTTTCCCCCACAATCCAAAAGACATGCAGTTAGCTTGATGTCGGGCAGCCTTGGGCTGAGGTGCCCTTGAGCAAGGTACCTGACCCCTGACTGCTTCCCGGGCGCTATAGTATGGCTGCCCACTGCTGTGTGTGCGCGTGTTCACTGCTTCAAATGGGTTAAATGCAGAGGATGAATTTCACTGTGCTTCAAGTGTGCATGTGGCGAATAAAGGATTCTTAGTTTTTTTTTTTAGTTCTTAGAAATCATATTGGGTATCTAAGGTTACTAGAAAAGAAAGATTTCTACATTTTGTTTATTTGGCAAGATTATGCTAAAATATATATTTCTAAAAGGACTTCAGATAAGTTAACGTTATTCATGTTAGCGTAACTCCATTTTTACATGCTAACTAACAGTGTCCAAGTTAACTAGCTATGTGTTATCGTTAGCCGTGGACAAAGCTACGGCAACTTGGCGGGAAAATCCATAGAAAGTCATTTGACTAACCAGACTGCATAGCTACGTTTGCAACATTATTGCTAGCTCTAAAAGCACAGACAACTTCACTGCAAGCTTTCTCTTGGAATAAAAGGTTTATAAACCTCAATATGCTTCCGCAGGTGTAGACTGCGATGTGGTTGGTTTTCGGCAAACATTTAAAACAAAACGAATCTTTAATCCTTTCAGGAAACTGAAACATGGGTTCTAGCTATAGCCATGAGTGCGTGCGTTCCCTAGAAGAACCGCCTCCTTCCATTCCGCCATCGACTGATCGTGTTAAATAACGCTGCTGAGAAATCACTGGACTTGATTTTATACAGTCTATGGACGTGACGTGACCCTAGTGATTACTGATCGTCCGTCTCAGTGTCACCTGCGGAGAAGTCCAGTCCAGTCCAGTAGGAAAAGTAGTGAAGTTAAAGTCATAAGTTGCCAAAAAAATTAACAAGTACAGATACTCAAAAAGTGTACTTAAGCAGGGGCTTCAAAATTTGGGAGAATATCAGGGTACAAATAATTTACAGCAGGGTGCAAAATGGTAAAATGTCAGCTAGCAGCACTCATTGATTATATATAAGAGAGAGAGATGCAAGTACGAATTTTTCATGGGGCGGGATGGTTTGGAACAGGTCATCTAAAACTGGGATAACATTTACCCGGGACGGGTATTTGAGGCGGGTTGTCTAGCTTAAGCTTGATTAGCGTTGTTATGCACGCAGTTTGTTTTTTCGAGCAGCTGTCAAACGCAGAGTCAACTTTACGATCTGCGATTATAATGTCTTAAGCAAGGCTGAGAAACGGTGGACTAAGACGTATTTATTTTTTTATATCAACACAATGACAGAATACATTTGCGTTCAAAACGTACTTACCTTTCCCTCTAGACCTTTTTAGCCACACATCCAGCATGGAGCCGCTTGCAACTCTCTTCGTCGCCATTAGTGAGTCACATGATGGTATGAACCATTCACAGTCTATGGAACACTCTAAGCCAATCAGAGTACGGCTTACATATGGCACAAGGGGCAGTAATGGCTGCACTCATGTCGAGGATGTAAACAAAGTTGATGCGGCAACGGACATACATGACATAGTGGATGTAATTTACGTTCACAACATTTTTTGCCGTCAGAAATATTTAATATTAAATTTTGTGACTCGACTGATAATAGCCGGCGGCATAACAAGCCACAGACGGCGATTTGCCGCCGGTGACCGGCTACTTTTGAGACCGCAGCTTAAGTACAGTACTCAAGTAAATGCACTTCGTTACTGTCCACCTCTGATTTCAAGCACATAAGTTGAGACAAGAGGACTTGGGCGAGATGAGGAAAAAGGGGCGGGGCTTCCAGGGTCTCCGTTCATTCGGTCCAGATTCATATACTGATTGGCTTAAAAAAGTGTTCTTTTTGTGTATTTTTGAGTGAGAAGTCAAACTCACATACTGCGATATTAAAACAAATTTGTTCACCGACTACAAAAATAATCCCTTTGTATGCTCATGTTCCAAGACATGACGGCAGAAATGACAACTGATTGGACGGAAGTGTGAAGAATGGAATCTATGTCCAATTCAACTAATCACGTAATAAAACTCTCTTGCTCGCTCACCCGGACCAGGCGTACTTCGCCAGACCAAACCACGGGTTATCAGAGGAAGCGGAGGTCTTGGGCACGACAATCACTTCCCTTCCACCTTCATAGCATTTCTGGAGACAGCAACACACACAGGTTGTCACGACTTACTTCGGTTTGCTTTTGGACAGAAACGAAATCAAGCGGTCAGTATGATGTTAACTCACCTTGCATATAATAACCTTGTTGTTGTACTGATGAGTGTACTGGCACAATCCATCCACCATATGTGGCATTCGGTCCTTCTGGTGGTTCATGCCATTCTTACAGCGAATGCTAAAGCCACAACCAAAGAAAAGAAAAAAAAAGGTCACAAAGCACCATTTTAATCACCCCAACAACAGACTGGAATATACTGAGTGTTTTTACTTTATTACAACACCATCATCACCAATATATTTTGAGCGTCTAACCCTCAGTGTGTTCTTTCTGCCTCTAAAACACTGAGTTAGCTCAAAAAAGTCCAAGTGTTGATTAAAAATAGTTCATGACGGAAGCTTGTGAAATTGAGCTCGGACTCGGATATTTTAGCTGCCACACACACTGCACGCTTTCAATCCAACGCAGCAGCAGGAACTCATGGCGTACTTACTTGCAGCTGAGGCAGACAGAAGGGCAGGTGAAATACTCGTCAGGGAAGAAGGAGTACATGCTAATTTTGTCATCAGAGATTTCTCCGCGGAACCGATCACTCAAGGCCTGAGTGTGGAAAAAACAACAACGAGTGCAGGTCACACAAGGGTACAGATACACATTTAATTCTCCGTGTTTTTACGCACCTGGGTTTTATCTCGACCGTAAACCCATCAATGACCAGGTTTTATTAGCGTGTTGGTCCATCAGTACAGCAGCGACTTCAAGATTTTAGTTCGGGGTCAGAGTTCGACACGATACACAACTCGACACACATCGTACTCGCCTGCGTACCTTTTGTACAGCGGGACGATTTTTAACAGCGCGTCACGGCAAAGCAAGTCGTTCTGAGCTGTGGAGTTTTCTGATAAAAGATGCTCTTCGAGTCTGGCGAGAACGTCACGGCTTTACTCAGGGGTCGAAATTAAGCATGTACCGACGGACATGGGCAAGTCAGTCATTCTCATACTCGGGCAACAATAAAATTATCACTAGTTGTCCGTCGGACAACTGTGTTTGAATGTCTATTTTACCAAGAAAAATTAAGTTGTTGTGATTCCTAACAGAAACAGAACGGAAACTATTTTTTCCCGTCTTCTCTTTCGTTTGTCCTTGACTTTGGTTCGTTGCGGTAGTTGACGCTTCCATTCGCGAGATGGCGCTACATGATATTATGATTATTCACACGGGGCGCCACGGTCACGTAGGCTAGAACGAACGAAGCGTCTTTTTGGACTGATTTTTAATTCTGATTTGATCAGTTCCACTTGACCATGATGACATGATGTTTTCTGACTGTTTAACATGTTGAATAGAAGATACTAGTAGTTATACCGAGTTGTTTTACTGTTCATCATGATGAAATAAACACCAAACACATACAGTACGAGTGTTATAACTTTATTGTGTTATAACTTTATTTCTATCAATCAGTAATCAAACAATGGCAAAACAAGTTGAAATATTTTATTGCATACTCTATAATATACATCCAGATTGCTTTTTATGCAAATTACCCAGTCAACCTGCAAAAAAGTAGGGCAACTGAAACATGCGTGCGGGCAAGTACATTTTTGGGGTTGGTTGCCCTGAGGGCAAGTACATTCAAAAGTTAATTTCGACCCCTGTTTACTCTGAACTTTTAAGAAGAAAAAGCATCCTGTGAGTGATCACTAGCTTTCAGAGCATACTTCCAGTTAACTACTGATTTAAAAAACAAACAAACAAACAAAAAACCCTCACATACCTCGGACATGTAATATTCTTGTCCTAGGTGATTGTGATACTGATACTTGAATATACAAAAATACACTTTGGTAAGTTTTAAACCCACACAAGTTTCCCCCCCAATTAAAACACTAACTGTAATGGAACAACACTTACGTACTGTCTAGAACAGAACACAAGTATGGGATTTGAGACCCAGCTCTTTGTGTCTTCAGCACACGTCCAAATGACCGTCATGCAGTCAGACAGGAACGAGTAAATGAACGAACGCAGACGTTTTACGTATAAAGCGAGTCAAACCCTGGCATTAAACGCTCCGTACACTCGGTGTCGACTTCTGTTGGCGCGACTTGTCCGATTTGAGGCTATACTTTGCCATGCGCAGTTCTGTTTGTGTTATCGGACACATCTGTTTTGATCCAGATGCTCATTTTCCTTCTGAACACAGTATTACGGTCAGCCTGTGTAACATTCTGTGTAATAGTAGAACACCTAAACCTTTAAAGTGAATGTAATGCCTTATAATGAACATCGTTAGTAACGACCAAAATGAAGTAATAATTTGTCATTTTATTATCAAGCACAAAACTATGGATAAATCGTGAATCCTGGAAAAAGGCAGCCTTGCCTCCAGGATAATCTCGTATGACGTCACGCGTGGAACCCTGGTTATCCAGGTCATTTCCGTTCATCTGACTCCGTGCTTGTTTACTCGCTGAAATTGGATATTGTTGTTGGAATCTTACAAAAATAACGATGTGAAAGCGCTGCGTTGTGTTTGGCTGTTCAAATCCCGATACAGCAGGACATTCAGTTCACGAATTTCTGAGAAATGACACTAATCTAAAGCGGCAGTGGGTGGGTGAGGTTTGTACAAACGAAGCGGGCAGATTTTGTGTCTCTGACTAATAATAAATCTGATTCATCAAGTGTTCATCACCATCGGAACGACCACATGGGAATTACTGGAGCAAAAAGAAACCCGTTTATTTAATAAATGACATTTGATCTGACATTTGGACAGTTCGTCAATTCCCTTATTATCCCTCACACACACACACACACACACACACAGTGCACCAGACGCAGGATTATGAGCAACATTTACACGCTCACGACATCCGATCTTATCATATCTGATGCACTTTAACAGGAAAAAAAAATGCACGCACAATCATGAATTATGAACTGAAGCGTGTTAAATGCTCTCAGATTGCAATATTGCAACTCAATTTGTTTTTAGTTTTGTTCAGGAAAACATGATGAAAGGTAACCACCGCGTTCTGCACATCTCTCTCATGCATGCTACAGAGGAAGACTGTCGTGAACTGGCAGTTTCTCGTCTTGAAGGCTCGAAAAGATAACCATTTACTCCGGAATATCCTTGACAATCATCAGCCCCTTCATCCGACATATAAGAATCCCAATCACTGTCAGAATTCTCTCCAAAACATGATTCCATATCAAGACTGGTCTAACCTAGTCTGGTTAACACCAGACCATATCACAAGTGAAATATGGTCTGGAATCCACCTATTGAATTTCTCGTAGGGGAGGTGTGGTTTACGATTGTCAACGGCCGTTTATTGGACATTGCGAATGTCTATCATTTGGCATATACGTAGCCCATGGCCAATCATGGCAGTTGTACCCGGTGACGTAGTTAGAGCGACGAAGAAGATGAAGAGGCGAAGAAGAGAAGGAAAGAGAAGCAAGGCAAAGGCATCTGTCTTCGTGTCAACGAAAGACTGTAACGCCAAACGCTGTTCTTTTTTTAAAACAAACTTTCGCTCTAAACTATTCAGAACAGTGTCTAAAGCTTGATCGAAAGTTTGGTTCGTATCGCTCGCCGCCATGTTAAATGTGATCCGTAAACAGTCCCAAATAAACTACAAGCTTCCGTTTGTCGAGTAGTACACGTCACTGTCTTTCCACCCCTCCTCACTCTCTGATTGGCTCCCTAACTCAGGCGAGCCTTTAGACCATAGTTTCCATGCTGTCTTTTCAGATCGGAACGATTGTGCAAAGCAGCATGGGATTTCCCAGGCTAGGTCTAACCACTGCTGCACACGGGAACAAAATTGATACCTCGATTGTTACACGTGTGACGTCACGCACCCCTTCGGGATCTTCCGCTTCAGTCTTGGCAGATTCCGTGAAAATCGGCTGATTTTCCGTTAATTTATGGCCTTTTAGATCAGCTATGGTCAATCAACGATGATTGTTGCTTTGTACAAGGAAAAAAAAGTGGGGTTTAGAGGTGTTACATACACTTTAATGTGTTTTTAATTCTTCGTGATCTAAGAGGACGCGGTTATTGTGAAATCAACCCAATCCCCCATGTCGAGGTGGAGGATGTCCTACCTGCAGGGCGCTGAAGACGATGTCTGGCTGGCGTGGGGCTCGTGACGCCATGCTCTTCACCTGCTTCGTGATGGTGTCCCTGAGCTGAGAGAAGTCCGTTGGAGGTGTGATGGTCTGCGTGCCGACATACTGCATGGAGCTGAAGGCTTCTGTGCTCAGGCTCAGGTCATGGAAACGTTTCTGAAGCAGGATATCCGCCGGCACTGTGGTGTGTGTCGACAAGCACAAACACTACAGTCTCAACGTTCAAATCGATTCATACAATTTAAAAAAAATTCAAAAATAGGGCTCTTTTTTAAGTTGACGACAGGCACATTTTCACCCCCCTGTTTGTAGAGGAGATCGTGTGCTGATTTGCTCACCGTGACCCAGCAGCTGAGTGCGCGAGGTCTCCTGGAACACCACCACCGCCGGCCCGAGGTTAGAGAGCGGCACATCGAGCCCACAGCGGTTGGACAGAGCACGCAGCTGAGGCGTGAAGTACTTCAGGTACGCGGCTGAAGCGCTGCCTAAGAAATGGAACATGTCGTTGTGCAGACGCTCGGCCCGCGTGCGGTACACGGCCACGTCAGACACAACCAGGACTTTTAACAGCAGGCGCATTCTCTGGTTCTGGTTTGTGGAGGCGCCGAGCAGACCCTCTGTGTCCAGCACGATCAGGCCCAGACGAGGCTCGTGCGCGGCCCACACTCCAACGGTACACGAAGCCGGAGAGGGAGAGGTCGCGAACACTTCCTCGCCGTCAAACAGCACGTGGTTCAGCGTGTGCGATTTGCCATCGCCCGTGTTGCCGAAGATCGAGAGCACCTTGACTCCTTCTGCTGCGCTGCAGCCCAGTTTCCTCAGGAAGTGGTTTTCCTTTTCCACCTGGGAACACCACAGATACACAGCGACTGTTCGAGATGGTTCTAGTACTTATTTATTAAAGGGACAATCAGCAATTTTTCTTTGCGTTAAAAGAACAGCAAATATGACCAAAAGCTTTACGCCGAGCACGTCTTACTGCGCCGTTTCAATGAGTTGGAGTGAAAAACAGAGGCAGCTCTTGTGGCTCGATTAGATGGGATTCGTCGGCACAATTTAGTTACAGCGCTCTCGCATATTTTTTTAAATCTAGAAAGCTGATCAGCTCGGTTCTGTTCCAGATTAAAGTACTTGGATTTTTGGGACTTTCATCAACCCAAACAGTAAAAAGAAATTCTTTGAAGAAATAAAAAAAAAGTGCTAAACCATCCTTCTGTGCTATATAGTTTTTTTTTTAAACACTTAGGACACGACTTAACCCTTTAATCCTTCACGCATTGTCTCAATGTACACCTTGAACATGCACCGTTTTATTCTCAATTCCATCCAATCTTATTTGTAAAAACACTTAACAATAAATGATAAAATACGAGATATTGTCACAAAAGGGCTTCACAGAAATGCAGATCCCTCGTGAACAAGGCGGAGGCGACTGCTGCAAGCAGAAAACTGAGACCTCATGGAGTTCTTCTCTTCTGCGTTTTGGTCACATGATTAACACGGTGGCTTCCACGGCATTCGGAGCTGCACGAGTGGACAATACGGCTCACTCAGAGCCTCCAAAGCAACTCGTTTCTTTATCTAAAGTGAGTACACATGATGAAGAAATGTAAAGATAATTAATAAAACCTCTTCCTCCCCCCCCCAAACAAATCGACGTGCGGCTCTTTAAAGAAGCCGCAGTGTCCAGGATCAAGACTACTGCTGTGTTCATGTGCTATGGGAAGATGATAGTTTCCAGTTGGGAAGTGGTATTTACCAGTGTGTTATGTTCACATGCTTTTGTTGTTGTTGACAAATTAAAGATGGTGGACCAGATTCAGAATCAGGCCTGTTATTTGGCTAAAACAATTATAGATTGCCTTGTTCATCAGCTGCAGCAGGAATATGAGTTATCAAAAGTCAAAAGGTAAATAATGCTGAATATTTCCTGATCATGACAAGTAGAGATTTTCTTAACACATTGAATGCCACACAGTTTTTGGAAATTTGGCTGTAGCCACAATGAGAGTAGCCAGTATCTAGATCATTGTTGGTGTTCTTTGGACAGCCACAGAATATTTTGTATTAGGCTATAATATACATATAATAATAATATAATATACATAACATGACTCGTTTAAAAGGTGAGAGTCAGCTTTCCGTAGCTTTTCTTTCTTGGTTCATAAGTTAGTCTTGTACCGCTCGCCGCCATGTTGAAAAGGTTAAAGTTCATCTCATCTCGGCAACTCGTGTATCAAAATTTTCTACGAGTTGCCCAGTGGAAAATACCACAAGAGGGGGCGTTCATGTGTGCTTTCCATGTCGGCGTTTGGTATTTACCATAATTCCCATAGCACTTGAACGCACCATACATTCGGCTAATTACCCCCGGGACGAGTCGCCACTACTTCTGTATTGGATTTCTTATCAACATGAATCTGAATGTCAGTGCCACATGGTGAAGTTATGGAGTTAAGGTTAATTAAGACTAGCTGTTATCATCAGACTAACATTAGGCCATTATTAAAAAATGTTCTGTTTCCGGTCCACCGGCCGGGTGAGTGCCGTTTGTGCGGTTGAAAATTTTTTTTAACGCCGTTTTTTCGACATTTTTTTCGGGTTCGTAAATCTAAAATCGAACTTGACATTTCCGCATTCCCAGGGCTTTCCACTAAGGCTCATACTAGCCAGCCATGACAAATAAGTAGCCAGCCGGGGGGGGGGAATGAAACACAAAATAAACTCCTGTGCACGCAGTTCCCAGGATTAAATGTATTTTCCACAGACCATTTATTTATTCACTTTACTCAAATACAAAGTAAAATGGCAGTAAATCTTCTTTCTTTTCTTGCGTATTGCATCATGAGGCGTTCCTGGCTTGTAAATCTCTTATTTTCGGTGCATGACACATTCACGCAGCTGAGCATGCTATGAATTAACAACGACAACGGTCTGCAGTGGGGCGACACAATTACACACTCAGCGAACATTTCTCCATTTGTGTATGAAAATACACTCCAACCACTCAGTTTGGTTTCATTTACAACCAACGGTGTCTTTTGATGCCAGCACGTAATTGAACGAGAGAAGACTGGTTTACCGGAGACAAAATAAGCGTTCTCTCTGCTTCTGTTCCCTCCGACGGCCCCGACACACTACTGCCTCCGCCGAGTGCACGCACACACCGCATGTCGGGGCCGCGGATGAGTTACTCTCCCCTGATCAACGAAGTCAGCAGGGAATTTGTGGTCATTATCGGTACAAACAGCGCGAATCACAACTTAAATGAGTGCGGTTCAGTTTGACATTATTGTCAGTCCGTTAGATAAACATTTAATTTTATTAAAATCGAAAATTAATATTTAGAGCCTGTGGGCTACAAAAATAATAGTCATTAAAGTAGCCGGCTGGACTTAATTGTGTAGTCGGCTTTATGGCCGGCAGCCGGCGCTTGTGGAAAGCCCTGCATTCCGCACAGAATATAGAATTGAATCAGTTTCGCGCATGTGCCGTGCGGCACAAAAAATGGCGGCCACCATGAAGGAAGGAGATCCGGAGTTTTCAAACATTTGCTTAAGTGTGAAATCGCAAAATAGTATTCTAGCGAACAACAAAATAGTAAAGATTCAGAAAAACAAATAATTCAGTGATCATTTTAATAGTGTAATTTCATCCGAACTCGGCCTAACGCTCGATTTAGAACTACAAAAAGTCCGTGTGTCGGACATTTTAAGTACCTTTGTAAAAGTTTTGCAAATGTTGCAGTCAGCATTTAAAATGCTAACTTAAAGTTTTTGTACAAGTTTCAGTTGATTAAACTGTCATTTTATTAAATGTGTCTGCTTTTGTAATAAAAAAGTACTGAAAGAAAAAGCAAACATAGCATTGCGATTTCTTATCCATCCATATAAAAAAAAAATCCCTCCCTCCCGACTGAAAATTTTTTTGCTTACCCAGTGGACAGGAAATGGATTTTTTTTTTAAGGATGGCCTTAAACCAACACTGAAACCGTCCCATCATGAGCCCCACATCTCTGATATGCCGTTGGATCCTGAAGCAGGAGGGTTCGAAGACCGCTGTCTCCCCGTCAGACGGTGGAGTGTGAGATCATCTCAGTATAACAGCAAGCAATTAAACACCGTTTCAATTTAACCGGATTGTAGAAATGAAAATGGGAACCGGAATGCAGCCTGGGATACGTTATGTAAGGTAGAGAACACCTGGGGGCACGCCGTTACAGGAAAATAAATCAATCACAGTGCGGCATGACGCAGAAGGACAGACTGCAAAGCAGAGATGATAGAAGCGAAATAAAGTTGATTATTTTCCAATAACGGCACGGTTTTATTCATTAAACAGCACAGCAACTCACCGCCTACTAAAATTACAGTTCTGAACTTATTCATCAGTGATCTGGAGTGCTTTTAACCGTTTATAGTTACATTCACATTCTGGAAAGTCAGCTCCAGTGATCACGTCACAGTAGCTGGGCCATTCAGAAAACGTGACAAATTCAGGTTTAAACGTGAAGTCTGTTTTTTCTCAAAAACTATTAATCCTGGCCCCCATTATACATTTATTTTAAGAAAGAATTTAACAGAGTTGTGTTTAAAAAATAAAAAATGATATATGACAATGTCTGCATTTGCAAAAATTTTATTTTGCCAAAATATACCAAAATGTCATTACCGCCATGTGTCTAAAATGAGGATTAGTGAAATTTGAATGAAAATAGTTCCTTTGTTTTTAATTTTATTTTCACTTTTTTCTTTCTGAAATATTACCTTGAAACCTTCACTTTTTATTGTGGAAAATATCATGATTTTTGCGTCAACAGTTTTTGATGTATAGCCTAAAATATATGCGCAAGAATGTGTACTTTCTTGATGTCTTTACCGTTACCCAAATGGTAAACTCATGCTGTAACTCAGGGCTTTGACACTAGAGGGCAGTGCAGCTACATGAGGAAGGACCAGGATGTTGAGCAGCCTTTTTTTTTTTTTTTTGGGGGGGGGGGGAGAAGAAGTCAATGATGCGTCAATATTGGAATCCAGGACACTCATCTCATCTCATTATCTGTAGCCGCTTTATCCTTCTACAGGGTCGCAGGCAAGCTGGAGCCTATCCCAGCTGACTACGGGTGAAAGGCGGGGTACACCCTGGACAAGTCGCCAGGTCATCACAGGGCTGACACATAGACACAGACAACCATTCACACTCACATTCACACCTACGGTCAATTTAGAGTCACCAGTTAACCTAACCTGCATGTCTTTGGACTGTGGGGGAAACCGGAGCACCCGGAGGAAACCCACGCGGACACGGGGAGAACATGCAAACTCCACACAGAAAGGCCCTTGCCGGCCCCGGGGCTCGAACCCAGGACCTTCTTGCTGTGAGGCGACAGCGCTAACCACTACACCACCGTGCCGCCCATCCAGGACACTGATCAGGCAAATATAAAATTTCAAGATGTCAGGGAAATTAACTGTCTTTGCCGTTACCTCCAAATGATAAAGATAAATGATGCTGCATGTTGAAAAGGTTTAGTAAGCCAAGTAGCAAGTTAGGATGGGATAATAAATGCATAAATTTGTTTCTCTTTTTTTCTGCACTCAGTGACCTCAAAAATGCCATGAGATGTCTTTACCATTACTCTATAGGGTAACAGTAAAGACATTATGGGTAATGGTAAAAACAACAACTGGGCATTATTTTTTCATAATAATGATCTCTTGCTTTGTGAATTTGTGAAATATGCTTTTTTTTTGGTCTATTAAAGATATTTACAAGGATTGTACAGTAACTAAAATTAGTGGATATGAACATTTCTGAAATGTCTTTACTGTTACTTATCACATTTTCTGAGAATGGCCCAGCTACACACACACACACACACACACACACACACACACACACCTTATTTTATTTCTCTTAACATTTAAACCAACCAACCAACCAACCAAAAAAAAAAAAAAGTCACGTTATCATGATAGTACAAAGTGCAAACAGCTCTGTCCTGAAGACTGTCCCACATCCCTGATAAACAGAGAGACCTGAAGTACTTTCTTTTTCTCGTGACTGTATTGTGTCCACAAGAGTCCCTGCGATCGACCGACCGTCACAATCAGAACAACAAACAAGCAGGTCGACAGAAACCGGTCATTTGGAGCAGTCAGTACTTTTTCCACCAGCAGGAAAAACTTAGCTTGCTTGGCATCAAAACAAGCTGTTTATTGACTGACTGATTGACTTATTTGTCTGATTAATTCCAAGAAACAGAGCAAAAAAGTGAGGCAGGTAAACAACCAGCTGTTTACTGTTGCTGTAACATGAGTGATAACAGGAATTAACTGGTCTCAAGGACGTTCTGCAAGAATTAAAACGTGCCTTAAAGGAATACTATTCCGCTAAAATTTGCTTTGGGTACCGATTTGGTTGCCAGTTTTACAAGGAAGTCAACTTAGATGCATCAAACTATGTTTAAAATATTGTTTAATGTTCTCCAAAACAGACACAATAAACTTCAAGACAGCATGAGCTCGACATTTCGGAAAACATGTCAATGATTTTAGCACATACGATCTATATTTTGTTGGTGGACGGATGTGACAAAATAGAAATATACTTAAATGGAATTAGTATAAATTGCAATATGCATGTGAAAGATGTACACTACCGTTCAAAAGTTTGGGGTCACTTTGAAATGTCCTTATTTTTGAAAGAAAAGCACTGTTCTTTTCAATGAAGATCACTTTAAACTAATCAGAAATACACTCTATACATTGCTAATGTGGTAAGTGACTATTCTAGCTAAGGCCCTGTCCACACGGCAACGGATTCAGGTAAATCTGATAAAATTGTTTATCGTTTCGGCCTGGCGTCCACACGGCACTGGCGTTTTGGGTGCCCCAAAACGAAATCTTTTGAGAACGGGTCCCAGAGTGGAAAAATATGGCAACGGCGCCGTTGCGAAGTCGTCTGGATGAGTAGAATGGATTTGTTTACGATGACGTCACAACCACATGACTGTCAGTGCTTCACGCCGGGTAGAAGTGTAACGAACTCGATGCGAGTTGTCAACAAATCCTATAACTTGGTTCATGAAACGCGCTTACAAAATATTTTCACTGTGAATATTTACTGTGTAATGGTGCAAAGTGAGAGAGAGAGAGAGAGAGAGAGAGAGAGAATAGCCCTTAGGGCAGAGTCTTTAGTCCAAACACTGCGGAAGCTAATGTGGCTAATGCTACAGAAGAAGGGGTTTATGCGCATGCGTCTACTTCTTCTTCTATTGTTCTGGTGTCTCTGATGGGACCATCTTACAGCGCACCTAGAGGTGTGGCATGTGTATTGCATCGTTTTCAGCAAGCGTTGCGTTGACATATGGACCCGAAATTTAACTGATCCGTTGCCCATGTGGACGCGATATTTAAAAAAAAAAAATCTCGTTGCCGTTGTCGTGTGGATGTAACCTAAATTCTACCAAATATCTCCATAGGTGTATAGAGGCCCATTTCCAGCAACTATCACTCTAGTGTTCTAATGGTACAATGTGTTTGCTCATTGCCTCAGAAGGCTAATGGATGATTAGAAAACCCTTGTACAATCATGTTAGCACAGCTGAAAACAGTTGAGCTCTTTAGAGAAGCTATAAAACTGACCTTCTTTTGAGCAGATTGAGTTTCTGGAGCATCACATTTGTGGGATCGATTAAATGCTCAAAATGGCCAGAAAAATGTCTTGACTATATTTTCTATTCATTTTACAACTTATGGTGGTAAATAAAAGTGTGACTTTTCATGGAAAACACAAAATTGTCTGGGTGACCCCAAACTTTTGAACGGTAGTGTATAGCAATGTGAGAAATAGCTAGAACATTTACACTGGAATACAATCATAACTGTAGAAAGACTTTATTCAATAAGCTCAAAGAAATCAGCACAAACATACAGTTCAAAAAGACTGCAACGAAAAACTCTGTACATTTTATATTAAGGTGCTTACAGTATATTTAGAATGAAATTGAGCTCTGTGCTATATGATATCACTCGATAATAACAAGAAACTAGATTTTGGGGAGCCATCTACGTTGGTCTGAAGACTTTTTTTATATTAATTGAAAGATGTTTTTCACATTCATTAAAGTTCATATTCTGGACCAATTTCGTTTTTTTTTTATATATATATATATATGAAAGTATGTCCCTTTGCACACTCATCCAGAAGGATAATTTTGCACAAGGCCATCTGTCTACAGCAGAAAAAAATTAAAAACAAAACGCGTCTGGAAAAATCCCAAGGGAGTCTGGAGCCAGATTCGTGACGTCACCTGCGGAAGCGCCAGCAGGCTGCGCGAGCTTTGCACGGTTTCAGTGCACAGCCTGTGTAGACCAAGCGCTCCCATTTCTCTCTCATTGTCCGGTCTTTTGGGAAACGATGAGTACTAATCCCATCAAGACTGGTGTTGCTACACCCTCCTACGATACATCTGTTAACCATTTTAATAATTGCGCAATAACGGTGAAGAAATTTGCAGAAAACCACCAGGTCATTTTCTCATAAACAAACCAGCGCTGACGTAGGATTCAGAGGGCGGCGTCCCGCACACGACGTCACGAAAATCAATGTTTGCCGGGAAATCCAAATGCCAAGTTTTTTCAGAGGCGGACCAATTCGCCTCAAATGGCTTGATTTCAACTGAATTTTTCTGGTATTGTGCAAGGGGAAAAAATTGCACAACATGCAAAATGTTACAGATAGTTGACCAAAGTTTAATATAAAATAAGAGAATTACGTTGATCTTGCTCCTGAATTTACCCGTGATATGCACTTTAAGTTAGTTGTTTCTATGCTTTTTTTGTCGCATTCTGTCTTTTTCTCTCCGTTGCTCCAACTGTGAATTCATAAGTTACTTTTGACGTTCTTTTTTTGTTTCCTTGCTCTGTCTTTTCTTTTAATACTTTGATATTGCTCATTGTTGGCAGTTATTTCCATTCTCCACCTTGCTTTCTTTTCAGCCGCTTTGTCATTTCTCCTCTATTTTTCCCATAATTTAGACTTTAGTCACATTCTGTATCAAAACGTTTGCGGCTGGTTACACGATGGAAGCGTGGGAGCGGTGGCGGGTCGTGTGCCTGGCGATTCTTTCTGTGGAGGACACTGAAGATATCTACCTATTCGGAACCATGATTACAGGACTTTTGCTGATTGGATTAGGCATTGCCCTGGTATATCGAGGAAATCAGACAACAGTGACAGCTGTTCAAAGCTCCACAAAGCTGCCCGATATGATTGGAGTGGTGGACAAAGCTGTTGGCACTCGGACTGTGGACATTCAGAACTTTAACCACAAAATGGTTGTTATCTCGGAGCAGCTTTCAGCTTTGCAAGGAATACGTTTTTCGGAGATCAATTTGAATTTGAATAGAATGGACGGAATGGACAGATATGGACGAGCGGTGTGGACGTGCAAAGACTGCGTCTGGAAAGACCAAACAATTTATATCTTATCGACATTCGGGTCCCTGAGACAGCACCGGCCTCGGTTCAGGCCGTTGCTGAAGCAACATTCCCCCCTGAAGGTCACTGCCAGGAGACACTCTCGCGTTCCTTCTCTAACTTTCCGCAGTCGCCATTTTTACCCCCACTGTGACAAGCGGGTGCGTGACCAGCGCCTTCATGGCTGCAGGAGCGAATGGCTGCTTGCTTGCGCTGGATTACCTCCTCCCCTCCCCCCTACCCCCCTCAAGTCCCGTGTTTAAAGTGTACTTGTGTTGTTGTGTGCTTATGTGCAAAGGTTTTTTAAATGTTCCCATACTGTACTCCTGACAGGAGCATAGTGGGGGGTGTTCTTTTTTTCCTTATCTCTCCTCATGTTGTGTTTCCTTTTTATCTTCATCCCTGTCTTCCTGTCCTGTCTACCCTATGTCAAGTGTATGTTGTATATGTACGGACAGGTTGATGGCTAATTTCACTGGTACATGTGACTAGTGACAATAAAGGGCATCATCATCATCAAAAATATCTATTCGAGATAAGAAGAAATAGTATACCAGTGTTCTAATAATTATCAATGACTGACGTTTTTCCTGACACAGATATTTTCATTGGCCTAAAATTGGTGGACGGATGTGACAGATTAATTGACTAAACCATCAGATAGTAAAAGTCTCATATATTCACTCTTTCATGCACGGAAATGAGAAAAGATACTACATATATCATTTATAATTTACTATTAACGCAAAATTCCTTTAGGTATTAATTTCTACTGAATTTTTCCCGACAATAACACCATCACAAGAAACTGGCAGAAAACAAAGTCAATATTCTATTTGCATAATACATGGGATCCATAGGTTGAGAATATTGTTGACATTTATGAACAGGCACTGTATTTGACTAATATTAATTATTTGAAACTCTTCAACTGAACTATAAAGGACACTGAAAGAAATTATAAAAATTGGTGGACGGATGTGACAATGGATGATTATTCCATTACAATATTAGTAACAAACTTATACCTACTGTATTTAGTTGTGTACAAATATTAATGCAGTAAATCCAAAATTTAAAAATAAATAAATAAATAAATCAGGAACAAAAAGTCGACGGACGTGACATAAATACGGAAGCCGAGAGAGGCCCTTCATATAATCCTTTTTTATATTCACCTTGTTATCCCGAGATAACGACATAATTAATTCAGGATCTCGAGAAAACACCACAACTAATTCGAGATCTCGAGAAAACAAAACAATTATTTCATGATCTCGAGTAAACAGCTGAGAAATGGTTCGTTCAGGTGCGCCAAGAGACTTGTGATATGCTGACTTTGGGGCTATTTCTCATTCTGTATTGAGGTTTTTCACCCACGTGACCAAGTCATGTGATGCATCGTTAGGCTGCCATTTTGGACGTCACGGCTCGAATCAGTTTGAATGCGAGGAAGGCGACAAACGAAAAGCATAAAAGAAAAAGGAGCGAGATGCAGAAAACACCTTCACTATCCAGCGACGTAGGGCATTTACAGGGCGAGCAGAGGGAGAGGTATTTGCAAAAATTGAGGTTAGCAGGCTTAGAGAACGACGTTTACCTGCTTCCACCAGGATTGCTCACTGACGTACGGAAGTACACGAAGCCCTCGTCTTTACCTGACTTCGGCCCACATGATCTGTATACCTATGTCGTTAAAAACCCATCGCCATACACAGGTATTGATCTGAAAGCGTATAAGAGTTTGGATGCCTACAAATATTTTGTGTCAGGCTGGGTAACATGCCTACATCAGTGGGTCGTCCCTGGAGCCGGTGGTGGCCATCTTATTACAGCTAAGGTTTGTTCACATTTTCATTTACTTTCAGTCCTCAGGATAAACAAAATGTTATTAAATGTCATTGAAATAACTTCTTAGTCTGTTGAGACATGACCCGTTATAAATTTGCTGTTACCAGGCAATGACCAAGAACTGTATTATTAGGATTATCTGTGTATTATCTGTGTTGTAGCAGTGTACTAGCAGCTAGCTGTTAGCACTAGCTAATGTCAACAACATAGTAGCTAGTATGTTACTGTAGCAATGTTTACATTCAGTGATTTGGATGACTGTTAAAACCTTTCAGTCTCAAGTTTTTCCTTTACTTTATTTACTAGTTTACTGTAATTATGATCCGGCAGCTATTTACACCGGATCCAGTGTAAATAGCTGCCAGAGCGCGCTCCGGAACCTCGGCCGGAGCACTCCGGGAGCAAGCCGGAGCGCGCTGCTTAATTTGAGGGGGAGCAAGCCGGAGCGCGCTCCGGAACCTCGGCCGGAGCACTCCGGGAGCAAGCCGGAGCGCGCTGCTTAATTTGAGGGGGAGCAAGCCGGAGCGCGCTCCGGAACTTCGGCCGGAGCACTCCGGGAGCAAGCCGGAGCGCGCTGCTTAATTTGAGGGGGAGCAAGCCGGAGCGCGCTCCGGAACCTCGGCCGGAGCATTCCGGGAGCAAGCCGGAGCGCGCTGCTTAATTTGAGGGGGAGCAAGCCGGAGCGCGCTCCGGAACCTCGGCCGGAGCACTCCGGGAGCAAGCCGGAGCGCGCTGCTTAATTTGAGGGGGAGCAAGCCGGAGCGTGCTCCGGAACCTCGGCCGGAGCACTCCGGGAGCAAGCCGGAGCGCGCTGCTTAATTTGAGGGGGAGCAAGCTGGACCGCGCTCCGGCAGCTATTTACACTGGATCCGGTGGGGATCGCAGATTTATAACTACATTTTTATATGGCGTAGTGATTTTAAGTTACTACTTTTGGTGAGGTCGTGACCTCGACCCTGAGGCTTTCCGTTTAGATCAAAACACACGATGGTATTGGTTTTGGGTCTGCGGAAAATGGAGTTACGACGGTGATGAAATATTTTGCATGATGTTTTATTACGGTTATGATTATTCTGTGAGCGCACCAATCCTTAGGTGTATAAAGTTACAACTTAAAATACAATTAGTGATAACTGTAGACTTTTCAGTGGACTACAACCTTTTTAAGGGAATGCAATGTAGTCAACCATTTATCATGTCCCACATCAAGCCGCCATTTTTCCACAAATTTGTAGAATTTTTGCCAAATTCTGAATAGAGTATTCACATCAAAGATTTAGTTTTATCTGTATTATTTCTTTCATCATTTTATTTCAAATTAAAACCAGCATCACCATTCAAAACTGTATAGTTTATTGACTGAGTATATTTAGTGGGGGACCCCCACAGTACCCAGTTTCTGAGACAGACCCATATATATACACACACAGTACCAGTCAAAAGTTTGGAAACACCCTCTAATTCAGTGGTTTTTCATTATTTTAAAATTTTCTGAATTGTAGATTAATACTAAAAAGTCGACATTATGAAGAAATATATATCGAATTATTTAGTAAACAAAAAAGTGTTAATCAAACCAGAATGTCTCATCTCATTATCTGTAGCCGCTTTATCCTGTTCTACAGGGTCGCAGGCGAGCTGGAGCCTATCCCAGCTGACTACGGGCGAAAGGCGGGGTACACCCTGGACAAGTCGCCAGGTCATCACAGGGCTGACACATAGACACAGACAACCATTCACACTCACATTCACACCTACGCTCAATTTAGAGTCACCAGTTAACCTAACCTGCATGTCTTTGGGCTGTGGGGGAAACCGGAGCACCCGGAGGAAACCCACGCGGACACGGGGAGAACATGCAAACTCCGCACAGAAAGGCCCTCGCCGGCCACGGGGCTCGAACCCGGACCTTCTTGCTGTGAGGCGACAGTGCTAACCACTACACCACCATGCCACCCCAAACCAGAATGTGTTTTATATTTTAGATTCTTCAAAGTAGACACCTTTTGCTTAGATGACAGCTTTGCACATCTTGGCATTTTCTCAGTCAACTTTACGAGGTAGTCACCTGGAATGGCTTTCAGTTTACAGCTGTGCCTTGTCAAAAGTTAATTTCGTGACCTCTTAATGTGTTTGAGACCATCAGTTGTGTTGTGAAGAGGTAGAGTTGGTATACAGTGAATGGCCCTATTTGAGTACTGTTCTAATCCATATTATGCCAAGAACTACTCAACTAAGTAAAGAAAAACGACAGTCCATCATTACTTTAAGAAATGAAGGTCAGTCAGTCCGAAAAATTTCAAGAACTTTGAAAGTATCCCCAGGTGCAGTCACAAAGCCCATCAAACGTTATGATGAAACTGGCTCTCATCAGGACCGCCCCAGGAAAGGAAGACCTAGGGTTACCTCTGTTGCACAGGATAAGTTCATCAGAGTTACCAGCCTCAGAAACCATAAGTTAACAGCACCCCAGATAAGAGCCCACCTAAATGCTTCACAGAGTTCAAGTAGCACACACACATCTCAACATCAACTGTTCAGAGAAGACTGCGGGAATCTGGACTTTATGGCCAAATTGCTGCAAAGAAGCCACTTCTAAGGAAGAACAACAAGAGGAAGAGAATAGCTTGGGCCAAGGAACACAAGTAATGGACATTAGACCAGTGGAAATCTGTCCTTTGGTCTGATGAGTCCAAATTTGAGATTTTTGGTTCCAATCGCCATGTCTTTGTAAGACGCAGAAAAGGTGAGCAGATGGTTCCTACATTTGTGGTTTCCACAGTGAAGTATGGAGGAGGAAGTGTGATGGTATGGGGGTGCTTTGCTGGTGACACTGTTGGCGATTTATTCAAAATCGAAGGCACACTTAACCAGCATGGCTACCACAGCATTCTGCAGCGACATGCCATCCCATCTGGTTTGCGCTTAGTGGGCCCATCATTTGTCTTTCAACAGGACAATGACCCAAAACACACCTCTAGGCTACTGTATGTAAGGGCTATTTGACCAAGAAAGAGGGTGATGGAGTGCTTCGTCAGATGACGTGGCCTCCACAATCACCTGATCTAAACCCAATAGAGATCTTGCAATCACGTGACCGGAATGTAAACAGCCACCACCTTGTCGGTAAAAAACACAGCTGAATATTGTTGCACTCATATACAAAATGGATCAATTTCAACCGACGGACTACACAGCTCATTTTTCTAATGAACAGATAACTAGATATATGTCTAAAATAAACGACCTACAGATTAGTGACCCTTATCGCTTACCGGACGTAGTTTTCACGACCGTGTCAGTGGATATTGAACTGCCAGAGGTGGAATACCCAGATGTGTATAATTACCTCATTAACTTTCCCTCGCTGTTCAGTGCTGAAGCACTGCATGCTTATAAATCTCTGGACAGTTATCTTTACAGAAATTCAGGATTTGTCAGCCGCCCTCAGATGTGGCATCTTGTAAACAAGAAAATAACAATCCTCATTGGACGGGTAAGTCACTTAAGTATTACTAGTACTGATACTAGATATATCAGTAGTATCTAGTATAGCACTGACCAGCCGATTATAGAATAGAATAGAATAGAATAAGGTAATTCCAGCTGTAATTCCAAATCGTCCGTCTTGTTTACCATGGATCTGGCGTTGGAGAGGTAGAGGCTTGGCAGTGGAGATTTGAGTGGCTGTTTTCTGAGCTTAGTCAACAGGCCGGCTCTGCCTGCAGCCTCGCTTTTGCTTCCTCTCCCGACGCCGCCTCCTTCGCCTGCCAGACCCGATAACAATCCATGGAGACCCCGCTGGTCTCGCTATCTCATCCAGAATGTTGTGCATGCGATGGAAATCACTACAAACCGTCATTTTCTGCTGGAAACCAATGTCCAGTAAGTCCATACGGTTGTAGTGGATATTGAAGTCCGGTACAGATGAACAACACGCAAAAATACACACAAAAAACATAAAAAACGTGCACAGGTAGGGAGAGCTTGTAGCCGCAGCCGTTGTAGTAGAATTGTATATAGTAGGGTTTTCCAGAAGAAAAGGTAGAAGCAGAAGTAGAAGTAGAAGGCGGAAATATGGCGTTTGACTGACAAGATGGCATCTATCACAATCTGGATCAGCTGTGACGTCACATGCAAGATCTCTATAAAGGCTCCCACTCCATTGTGTTGATGGTGCTGTGTGACGCAAGGTATCGTTTCACAATGGTGGATGTCGGAGCCTACGGACGTGAGAGCAACGGTGGGGTGTTCAAGGAAAGTACCTTTGGGTCCTTGCTCCTCGACCACAAACTGAACCTGCCCCCACCAGCTGACCTTCCCGGGACCACGGTCAAGATACCACATGTTGTTGTGGGTGACGCTGCTTTCCCCCTCCACTGCAATCTCATGCGACCATTTCAAGGTATGTGTGACCGTGTCTGCTATGTAAACTGAAACAATTCTTCAACGGTCTACTGCATTTCCTGATGCCTTCTATATTAACAAGTGGAATGCTAAAATATGTTATAGCCATGATTGCAGTGACCGTCTACGCCATGTAAACAAAAGTAAAATTGAATGTTCTACAATCTACATGCAGTGCAATAATGAGTGTTTCATTGTCTCCCCTCCCTCAATGCAGGAACAACGGCCAGTGGAGTTTCTCCCTGACAAAGTTGTGCATGTGGTGAAGGCTTGTGTGGTGCTGCACAACTACCTCATCCACACAGACGAGGTGGCAAGCCAAGAGTCCCGGTACATACCGGCCAGCTTTGCAGACATGGACAGAGCTGGGTCTGTGAGGCCTGGTGAGTGGTGAGCTGAAGTCACCGGGGACTCCAACATGGACCCTGTTGACCCATCAAGGATGTCCAGAGCCCGCGCCACCAGAGCATCTATGGCTGTGAGGAATGACCTCATGTCTTTCTTCCAGACTGAAAACGGATCTGTGCCATGGCAGAACGAGATGGTGACTCGTGGCACGCTTGGAACACTTGAGGAGTGATGGCCCTCATAAATGACCTCAACTTTAATATTCTTTGTATGATGTTACAGAAAAGACTGTTCTGATGTTCAAATGTGATAACATTTCCGTGGGTTGACTTTTACAAATTGGTATTTCAGAATAATAAAGACACCTTTTCCAAAAAGATTTGTTTTTATTTTCCAAAGAACAATGGCGAGGAGTAAAAAGGCAAATATAACAATAACAAAATATAACAATGTATGACAAGGTGTGAAAATACAAAATGCAAATAGAAATTCTGAACATGTAAATAGATAAAAAAAGGAAAATAAAGTGGCAAGGTGTAAAAAGGCAAATAGAATAGTAACAAAATATAACAACAAACTATAACAAAGGTGTAAAAAGGCAAATGACAATATTGAACATGCACATACCTGTAAATTCTGAACACGTAAGTAGATGAAAATAGAAATAAAGTGGCAAGGGGTAAAAAGGCAAATAGAACAGTAACAACAAAATATAACAATGTATAACTACGGTTTAAAAAGGCAAATGACAATGTTGAAAATGCAAATAAATTCTGAACATGTAAATAGATGAAAATAAAGTGGCATGGTGTAAAAATGGTGAAAAAAATGTAAATACAGATCCTGTCAGGCCTGTGCCCGTGCCTCTGCCCGTACCTGAGCCACTCCATCATAAACCTGATTGAGGAGGTTCCTCGTGAACTCCTCCCTTCTGCCCTCTGGGATCTTCCTCAGCAGGTCCGCACACAGCGTTGCAAAGGAAGAGCAGTCATCATGCACCAGACTGCTTTGCAGCATCTGCCGACTTTCAACCAGTCGGTCCAAGTGTGCCTGTATGTCTGGCTGAAGACCAGAGTCCTCTGTGCGCCTGTGTTTGCAGTGTCTGGCCACCATTCGCTGGGGCGCTGGCCGCACAGACGGAGCAGGTGAGGCTGGAGTCAGACGTGCTGGAGACTCGGCCGCAGCTGGTGAGGCAGGGGGCAGACGTGCTGTAGGTACAGTCACAGTTGGTGAGGCAGGGGGCACAGGGCACAGCAGTGTAGAGCGCACAGAGAGCGCAGCTGAGGTGGAAGGCACAGGCTGGGAGGCATACAATGACTCCAGGGTCTGAGTGGGCGAAGGTGGACCAGAACTGGAGTCTGTCTCCTGTGATGACTGTGCCTGTTAACGAAAAACAATCAATTGGTCATTGTCTATGTAGCTGGTCATTGTACAGATCATGCTATAGTGTAGATGCATGAATAGCACCATTGCACAAGTGAAATGTAGTACACATTGCCATATTCTCATCCAGTCACTTTTTACACTTGCTATGGTACTGGTTAAACTGGAAATACAAGCATTGGCGTCACAATACACAAATGGTAACCTGCCTTTTGTTTTCACAAACTGCAGGCACTGCGTACCGCATGTACACAGCATTGTATCTGGGAAGCTTGGCTACTGTAGCTTCGTATTTCTTTACCCAAACTCAAAACACAGAGCATTGGCGCCACATTCACCAAACATTAGCTTGTTTTTTTTTGTTCAAACTACAAGAAGCACTATCTGTGCCGCGACAACAAAGGATAGTACCTTGTTCACTCACTCCAGCTAGCTAGCAAGCTAGCTCACTCATTCTACCTGGCTAGGCACATGATAAAGTACAAAGTGATACGATATTTACCTCTGAAGGGAAATTTGAAGATGTTTTCCTATGCTTTACGTAAGGCTCCAGCCAGGACATAAAAATGTAAAAAGGTGGGACCCTTTCCCCACCCGGATCCCCGCTCTTTTTGGCCATCATTGCCTTTCGCTGCTGAACAAACTTGTCGCACAGGTTCTTCCACCTCCTCGCGCACTCGATCAAATCCATGCCCAGATTCTGCGATATCTCCCTCCACGAATTATTGGAGTATGCGCTGTCCTTATAATGACTAGAACTGGAGTCGTATAGATGTACGTACTTCCTCACTTCCTCGATCAACCGCTCTTCGTGCTGCTCCATCTTTGCTCGTGTTTTTAAAAATGGCGGTCGTGAAAACAAAACAAACCGGGAAAGTAGGGAAGGGGAAGTGCGTGTACAGCGGATGTAGAGTGGACCAATCAGAGCCCTCTTGTCTGCGACGCTGTCTGCGAGGCTGTCTGCGGTGGTCACAATTTTTGAGAGGTGTGCGCAGAGCGTCTGTGAAGGGGGGGGCTTCGCAGACGCCATCTGCGATGCCATCTGCGAGGACTGGGTTGTCAGCATAAATTGGCCTTTAGACAGCACTGCATCACATACAGGCATGCTTCTGTATTGGAAATCACAAAATGGGCTCAGGAATATTTCCAGAGAACATTATCTGTGAACACAATTCACCGTGCCATCCGCCGTTGCCAGCTAAAACTCTATAGTTCAAAGAAGAAGCCGTATCTAAACATGATCCAGAAGCGCAGACGTCTTCTCTGGGCCAAGGCTCATTTAAAATGGACTGTGGCAAAGTGGAAAACTGTTCTGTGGTCAGACGAATCAAAATGTGAAGTTCTTTATGGAAATCAGGGACGCCATGTCATTCGGACTAAAGAGGAGAAGGACAACCCAAGTTGTTATCAATGCTCAGTTCAGAAGCCTGCATCTCTGATGGTATGGGGTTGCATTAGTGCGTGTGGCATGGGCAGCTTACACATCTGGAAAGACACCATCAATGCTGAAAGGTATATCCAGGTTCTAGAGCAACATATGCTTCCATCCAGACGACGTCTCTTTCAGGGAAGACCTTGCATTTTCCAACATGACAATGCCAAACCACATACTGCATCAATTACAGCACCATGGCTGCGTAGAAGAAGGGTCCGGGTACTGAACTGGCCAGCCTGCAGTCCAGATCTTTCACCCATAGAAAACATTTGGCGCATCATAAAACGGAAGATACGACAAAAAAGACCTAAGACAGTTGAGCAACTAGAATCCTACATTAGACAAGAATGGGTTAACATTCCTATCCCTAAACTTGAGCAACTTGTCTCCTCAGTCCCCAGACATTTACAGACTGTTGTAAAGAGAAAAGGGGATGTCTCACAGTGGTAAACATGGCCTTGTCCCAATTTTTTTGAGATGTGTTGTCATGAAATTTAAAATCACCTAATTTTTCTCTTTAAATGATACATTTTCTCAGTTTAAACATTTCATCTATATTCTATTCTGAATAAAATATGGAATTTTGAAACTTCCACATCATTGCATTCCGTTTTTATTTACAATTTGTACTTTGTCCCAACTTTTTTGGATTCCGGGTTGTAGGAAAAAAATAAAAACACGGAATTTGAAGGTGTTTCCAAAAACTTTTGACTGGTACTGTATATAAAATCAAAGTGTAGGTGTATAGTTTATATACACAGACAAAATAATCATCAGTGAGTGACGAGATGGAAACGTCACAGATTAATTTACAGCTGGAGATCTGAATACTTTAACCCAGTCGTGTTCCAGATTCTTTTGTTGTCAGTTTTGAGAGAAATCTCTTAATCACTGACTTTATGGTCGACATCAGTAACACACTTTTGGTGT
Organism: Neoarius graeffei; assembly: GCF_027579695.1. Taxonomy (NCBI): domain Eukaryota; kingdom Metazoa; phylum Chordata; class Actinopteri; order Siluriformes; family Ariidae; genus Neoarius; species Neoarius graeffei. Next base: position 58,203,750 of record NC_083584.1, read on the forward strand.
CTGAAGTTAAAATACTCAAGTTTAAAGCTTTAAATCACCACCACATGTCAGTTTGTTTTGTTTCTGACTGAGTTTATCACACTTCCTTACATCTTTTTTTTTTATTGTCAAATATCATTGCATGCATTTTGTATAAAAAATATATATAACAGTCTGCCAGGGGTTATGGCATGGAAATAATAGTAGAAAAACAAATAAACAGCAACAGAAACAGGAAAATAAATAAAATTACATGAATGCGTTGTACAGCACAAAAAGGGAATAAGACTTCACAGCTTTCTTATTAAGAGAACAAGAGATGGATGCTATATAATGATTTACATAAATGGAGAATTCAATAAAGGTTGGCTTTACATTTTGAAATTTTGACTTGTGTATATAATGTTTAGCTAAAATGATAATGAGGTTAATTAAGTAAAACTCAGAAGTGGCATTCCTGTCTTGAGTAACAAAACCAAAGAGTACATTTTCCCATTTCAAAGCAAAATCAGGGTAGACAGAATCTATATCTTGATAGTTTAGACCAAAATGTCTTTGTATGAGAGCATGACCAAAATAAGTGTTCAAGTGTTTCTCTGTGATCCCTACAAAAGGTGCAGTTTACATCAATATCTTTTTTAAGTTTCTGTAAATAGTGGTTGGTTGGGTAAAACCTATGTACCAACTTAAAAGAAATCTCTCTGACCTTATTAGTCAAGCAGAATTTATGTGGTAGCAGCCACACTTTATCCCAGCAAATGTCCCCTACATAACTAGACCAGAATGATAAAGAAGGTGGCGCAGTGGTGATTTCTTGTTGGAAAAGTTGACGGATTGTTTTGTTTGAATTCTTCTGATTTGAAAAGCAACTTCTTCCAACATTAGTCTCAGCAACATCACGCACGACAGGGTCATATAACTGACCCTTAAGGCCTCTAAATAAAGAAATTATGCCTGCAGGGATGGCATCAAAAACAACAGAAAAGTCCTTCGGGGTGACAGGGATACCATATTTAAGAAGAAACTCAGAATAGGAATAAAGATGACCATCTTGATTGAAGAGTTGATTAACTAAAATGATACTGTTATCAAACCAATGCTTTAAAAAGAGTGATCTATTTTTAAATAAAATATGCTTATTGTTCCAAATATAAAATCTTTGTGGGCTAAAGTTGTGTTTATATATCAGTGACCAGGCCAACAGGATTTGTTTATGGTAAGAAGCAAGTTTTACAGGAATTTTATCAATATTGTAATTGCACATTAGAACAAAGTTCAGACCCCCCAAAGAAGAAAAAATGTAATTGGGAATAAAGTTCCACAGTGATGTTGGATGCCTTAGAAAACGCTTAACCCAGTTTATTTTAAACATGTAATTCAATGTGGAAAAATCTGGAAAGTTAAGGCCACCCTTACAGTATTCATTCATTATGACAGATTTTTTAACAAAGTGAGTACGGTTTTTCCAGACAAAGTCATATAAAATTTTGTCTATAGCTTTACATGTTTGTGTATCTACGCTCAAGGAGAGAGCAGCATACGTTATCCTGGAGATCCCCTCTGCTTTGGAAAGTAAAATTCTGCCACTTAAAGACAGATTACGAAGAAGCCATTGATTTAATCTTTTTTTTGTTTTATCAATAATGGGAGAGAAATTAACTGAGCATCTATGAGAGTCTTGTTTGTCTATAGTGACACCCAAATAAACTACAGAGTTTTTAACAGGAATATTTGAAACAGAATCAACGTCGCAGTCCTTGATAGCTAGTAGTTCACACTTTTTTAGATTTAAGTGAAGACCAGATGCCCTAGAAAACACATCCATAAGGCTGATGGCTAAAGGGACTTGAGAACTGTTCTTTTGAAACAAAGTTGTATCATCAGCTAATTGACTGATGAAAATAGTTTTATCAGCTATGGTGATACCTTGTAGGTTGCTTAATATAAGTGCACAAAAGTTGGGCAGCAAGCAAAAATAAGTACGGTGAAAAAGGGGCGCAGATACGTTTTTTGAACTGGGGGGGGGACAAAGCTGCCAGCAAACCAACCCCAACCCCCAACATGTGTTGTGCGAGGAATATACTCTGATGCCCTCAGAGCGGCGACATTACTCAGCTAAGACAAAAAAACCATCACTCCTTCATCCCTGCAACCGTTAGCTTAGGCCTACTAATAAATAAAGAGTAGGAATAGAGCACACCTGTGATGTCTGGTGCTCTCATGTGCTATTTACCACTGACACGACAGGATGTCATGTGGGTTGAATATGCAAAACTAGTTTTAAAACCGCTAAGTTCCAACTATTAAACATAGCGAGAGGCTGGGCTACGTGTGTGTGTGTAAAGTGTAAACCAGCGCATCCTGACTTTCTAACTATGCCTGTGTGTTGCGTGAGCGGCAGTCAGTCAACAACTCTTCGCAAAGTTTCCTTATGAAACAATATGCTCGCTGAAATTATGGCAGGGAACGCCAGATTAAACATTAAAACTGCCTTCTGAGCACTGTATCTACAGGCTACCACTGAAAGAAGGAGGCTACCAGAAAGGCATCTCTACTCCGTATGATTTTACTTTCACTACGACATTACTTTGAACAGACTACCAAAAAATTGCAAGGTGATATGATAAAGTAAGGCACAGTTTACTTACAGTCATTGTTTTTTGAAAAAACGATGCAATCGTTTTCTGCCTTTTTGGTTTGGCACCCTTCATCATGCCGTGTTGGGGTCCTGAACTAGGAGCTGTCCCCGATATGCCTGTCAAACTTGTTGTGGGTAACCATAGCAACCAAGCTCGAGCTCGCAACCTGTGCAGCCTGCTCAGCTCAACCAACCGAATATCAGTCTCTGTTTTGTTTTATGTGAGTTGTTGCAACTATGTATGTACTGTACTGCTGTGCACCTCAATAAACCGAATGGTAATTAGTCTTTTGATTTTTCCGTGAGGTTTGCCTTATGCAAAGAAAGACATCATAGATGTTTTTTTCCTCCCTATAAGTGGGGGGGACCGAACGAGGTGAATTTAAATCTGGGTGGGACGAATCCCACCCATCCCACCCTCTATCTGCGCCCGTGTGGTGAAATAGGACATCCTTGACGGATGCCTCTCTGAACATCAAATCTAGCTGAAGATCCATGTTTAAGCTTTATAGAACAGTTTGCTCTGTTGTAGAGTGTTTTTATAGCATTACAGAAGAAGTTACCAAAACCAAATTTTCTAAGTGCGTCATAGAGAAAGTTGTGCTCAACTGTATCAAAGGCCTTGCGGAAATCTAAGAAAAAAATAAAGCTATCATCGTAAATTAAGTGAGAGTAGTCAATAAGATCTAAAACCAGTCTAATGTTGTCAGAGATATGCCTGTTGTGCATAAACCCAGTTTGAGCCTCATCAATAACTGAAGAAAGTACAGCTTTAATTCTTTTGGTGAAAATGATAGCCAGCAACTTGTAGTCATTGTTCAGCAAACAAATAGGACGCCAGTTGTCAATCAAGAGTATGTCTTTTTGAGGCTTTGGAATAAGTGTTATTAAACCTTGAGTCATGCTCCATGGCAATGTACTGACTGATAAGCTCTCATTAAAAACTTCTAACAAAAAAGGTGCTAACTGTAGAGAGAATAATTTATAGAATTCAGACGTTAAGCCGTCTGTTTCAGGAGATTTGTTATCCTTTAAAAGACTAATACAATTCTTAACCTCTCATAGAGATAAGGGAAGATCACACGTTTTTTTCTGATTCATCAAGTTGGGGAATATCCTGTAACAAGTTAAAGAATGTTTGTGCGTCACTGTCAGAGTATTCTGTTTTGTATAGTGTCTTGTAAAAGGTGGAGCAAAATTTTGAAATAATATTGGGGTCGTCAGTTACAACATCATTAATTTTAAGTTCAGATACAGAGTTCATATTGGCTCTATACTTCTCCAGTTTAAAGAAATAGGCAGAGTTCTGTTCACCTTCCTCTAACCATCGCCTCCGTGATCTAATAAAGGCATCTTTAGCCCTCCTTTTATACACTCCATTTAAGTTCTCTTGCAAATTAACCAACTCTACTTTCTGTTCAGGGCGGCACGGTGGTGTAGTGGTTAGCGCTGTCGCCTCACAGCAAGAAGGTCCGGGTTCGAGCCCCGTGGCCGGCGAGGGCCTTTCTGTGTGGAGTTTGCATGTTCTCCCCGTGTCCGCGTGGGTTTCCTCCGGGTGCTCCGGTTTCCCCCACAGTCCAAAGACATGCAGGTTAGGTTAACTGGTGACTCTAAATTGACCGTAGGTGTGAGTGTGAATGGTTGTCTATGTGTCAGCCCTGTGATGACCTGGCGACTTGTCCAGGGTGTACCCTGCCTTTCGCCCGTAGTCAGCTGGGATAGGCTCCAGCTTGCCTGCGACCCTGTAGAAGGATAAAGCGGCTAGAGATAATGAGATGAGATGAGACTTTCTGTTCATCTGTAAGGGTGTCTGGAGATATCTGGGAGAGCACAGCGATTTTGCTAATGATGTTCTGTTCTTCAGCAGCCCTAATCTTGGCAAGGTTACTACCAAACTTCCTAAGATACTTAGAAGATTCATATTTAAATAACTCCCAGTTTAAACCAAAAGAATTATCACGTTTAGCTTTGGTGAGGAAATGCTTGATTAGTTGCAATATATGAGATTTTACTTCTTCATGCTCAAGAAGACAGTTGTTTAATTTCCAGTAGTTGGCTTTGATGTAGCAACTATTTGAAGGCAGTAAGTTTATAGAGATAGATATGGCTTTGTGATCACTGAGGGGACATGGAAGAATCTTAAATGAGATGTCCTGCTCTTTTAAATTACTAGAGACTAATCAGAAGTCAATACGTGATAACGTGTATATAGCAGTATTTGGAAATTTAGCTCTCCATACGTCCACCAAGTTAAATCTTTCCACGAATGATTTTAGAAAAGTGTTTCTTGTGCTGCAGACATGAGGCCATCTATCTATTTTAGGATTTAGAACTACATTAAAATCCCCTCCCATTACTATATGAGAATTAGGGAATTTAGGCAACCAGTGTTTAAGTCTGTCTTCTATGTCCACAAATAGTTGAGTGTTCTCAACATATGAGTTGTACCCATACACATTTACGATAATGAAAGTAACCTTATTGTGATTAATTACTTGACAAATGTAATGCCCATTTGGGTCTGTATCTGTGTGCACAATATTGCCATTAAACCTATGCTTTAGGGTTAACACACCTGCAGATCTTTCGTTGCAATGAGAAAACCATAGATCATATCCCCACTGACTTCTCCAAAAGTTGACGTCCTTAGAAACTGAATGAGATTCCTGGTAGAAACATAAATGTGTATTTTGCTGTTTTGAAAACAAAAAAAGTGCTTTACGTTTAGTGATATTTCTTAAACCCCTGGCATTTAACGAAAGAATAGATAAAGAAATGCTTTGAGAACGAAGTAGCTAGATAAACTGTAATATCTGGCACACTGAGCCAGCACTGCACTGTTAACATTACCATCAGGGCTCTACACTAACTTTTTTTTTTCAGGAGCACACGTGCTCCTAAGTTAAAAATTTTAGGAGCACAGGGAAAAAAATGGGGGCACAAGCAGGTTTTCATTTTAAAGGTTTATTGCAGCGCAAACCTTAGACACACCAACACATAAAACGCAAAATTCAATTGAGAATGAATGAATGAACGAATGAATGAATGAACAAACAAATGAATAACGAACAACTAAATGAATGAACAAACAGTAGCTAAACAGAGAGCAGAGCTCAGCAGAGCTAACAACATCATCAAGGACAGCTCCCACCCTGGCTCGGAGTTCTTTGACTTGCTGCCCTCAGGCAGGCGTTACAGGTGCATCAAAGCAAGGACCAACAGACTCAAAAACAGTTTTTTACCCACAGGCCATAACCACCTTGAACAATTAGCCTTTTTCACATTACGTCACTTGCAGGGGAACTCATATCCGTTTTCAGCCTTTTGAATGGAAGAAAAGGTGTACGGTGGCAACATATGTTAACAAAACTGTATCAATCTTAGCTGTGAATGACAATAATATTGCGCATTGTTGTTTATCATTACGTATTGTTAGCGACCATTCCAGTCACCTGTCTGCCTTGTTTTGGAGAGGAAGTTTACTGACTTTCTATGGTTGCCACTTGTTAGCCAGCAGATTAGCATGCCTCTTCCATTCAAAAGGCTGAAAATGGATGTGAGGTTCTTCTGCAAGTGATGTAATGTGAAAAAGGCTAATTACATGCACCGACTGATGCCACTTCTGGCAGGTGCAACAATGCACCAACAAGGACCTAAAAGGACAATATTCTCACACTTACCTGATACAGTGCAATACTTATTACAGTGCAACCTCACAGAGCAACTTTTTAGTTTTTATAGCGTTTGTATATTTTATATTTATATTTCTACACTTTTACATCCATACCCAATACAATGCAATACCAAATACAGTGCAATATCCTGAGTTTTGTAGCTGAACTGAGTTTCTATAACTAACTAGAGACAATTCCCCAGTGGGAAATTGTGAGAGTGATGCAGTGCGCGTAGCAGTCACAGTTGCAGGAGCTGAGCTGTACTCTTTGACTACGTTCAGACTGCACCCTAAAACGACCCATATCCAATTTTTTTGCCCATATGCGACCTGTATCCGATTTGTTATTGACAATCTGAATAACACAGATCCTATTTTTTCACATGCGACCCAGGCCGCTTGGATATGTGGTCCTAATTCCGATGCATATCCGTTATTTTCACATGCGACTGTAGTCTGACCGGACAGGTCGCATTCATGCGACCTATACGTCATCAACAAGAGACAAACGTCACTATTCTGCGTTGGCTAATCCCACCTCTTTGGTGGAAAACAACAACATTTGTACAGTTTTCAGAATTTAAATAGACTTTTATAGAATTGATCAAGCTAATGGTGGATTTGGTAGGGACCTGGATGTTAAATCATCCTGTATTACAAGATTATAAGATTGTTCTGGAAATTTCCAGTAATTTGACACCTTCGGTCTCATTACTCTGCTGCCCACATTAATCAGATTATTGTGTGAGTTCCGCTGCCGCCACAAAAACCACATCGCCAGGTCTCGCCTCATCTCCATGCTTTACTTGAAAACTTGAAGAGTGCGCTTTTTTTTAGTTTATGTATTACGTAGATGTGCTTATTACGTGTCAATTTGCGCATGCGGGACACTTTTGGGTCGTTTGCCGTTCATATTGGAGATCGCATACAAGTCTTATATAATTGGTAATGTGAACGGCCTAACAAAAAAATTGGATTTCACAACAAATCGGATATGGGTCGTTTCAGGTTGCAGTCTGAACGTAGTGTTTGAATGTGTGACCTGCCATGAAGCTACAAGCCTGTGTCTCTCTGAGATGGAGCAGCCCCTCCCTCCTGTGTGTGTGAGAGTGAGCAGCCCCTCCCCCACCCGCGCGCTCAGAGCAGAGACACAGGGAAGCACACAGAAACAGTGTTGCCAGATACTGCTGACGTTTTCCAGCCCAAAATATGTTCAGAACCCGCCAAAATGCACTTAAAACCGCAACAAATCTGGCAACACTGCACAGAAACTGCAGGATTTCCTCAGAGCGCTCCCTCCAAACAACGGGGATTTACACGAAACCGGAAGGAGATATTCACAAAATTCTTTCACATTGAGCACTACAAGGCTCTGATGAACACATTGATGTAATTTTCTTGTCTCTAGTGTAAAAAATGATATTAGGCAGGCTATCCAGCGCTGGATTTACATACTTTGCAGTTTAATGTTTGATATATTTTAGAATGTTAAACTCGTCGCATCTGTGCTCAGTGCTTTCGGCCGCAAGAAGCCCTCGCACGAATGCGCGTGGTTTTTTTTCGTCGTTCGCATGCCGAAAAATTCGCTTGCAAATGCGAGTGAAATGTGCGCACTGTAGAGCCCTGATTACCATCAGGAAAAAAACACAGCCTAATATGAATTAGGCAGGCCAAATGGTCGAACATGTCTGTAAACCTAAAACTTATGGTTAAGGCAACCCACAGTTGAGAGAGCTTTCTTAGCTCTTAGTCTTTGAGGTAGGTCTACATGGTCTAGAGAAAACGTCTTGACCGAAAGGCGAACAAGCAACTCGTAGTCCAGCCTCCTGCAGACTAGAGGTCACATCAGGTAAGATCGGGGAAAAGTTCATCTTCACTGATGAATGCACGTCCCCCTACAAAGTAGGCATTCTTTCCTTCATCACGCGCTTTCTTCACCACAGGCCACAGGATCATTCTGGAATCCTTCGCAGATTTCGGCAGATCTTCGGCGAATCGGAGCTTGTGGTCATGCATGAAGGGATGATTTTTTGCAGCCCTCCAAACACCATCTCTGCATGAACGCAGGGCGAATCGGATGATGATGGCCCTCGGCCCCGTGTCCCCTGGCTTCTTTTTCCCAAGGCGATGTGCGATGTCGATGGCCTCATCAGCTTTGTCTTCCTTCTGGAGGATGGTTTGACATAGTTGCACCACATTTTTCTTCACGTTTTCGTTTTGGCTTTCAGGAACACCATACAGCTTCTGTTAGGGTTTTGCTGGGATTCGAACCTGGTTCGTTGGTGTGATAATCCAGCAAACCCTCACTAGGCCACCAGGGGGATGACTCAAATGCAGAGGCGTGAGGCGGAAGTAGAAAAAGAATCAAAAGGTTTATTTTAACTATATACACTATATACAGGGCAAAACAAAAGACAAAAAAAAAACCAAAGAGTATAATCCAAAAGAAAAGCAAAGTGCAAAAATACAAAAGCTAAGAAGATCAAAAAACACAGTACAAAGGAAACTGGAGATAAACATAACAGCACAAAGACTCCGTGACAAGAGGACTGAACTCAGGGGTATAAATAGACAAACTAATTAAGGACACAGGTGAAGATAATTAGGCAATTAACACAAACTCAAAACACAGGAACAGTGGCGGCCTCTAGAGGCCAAAATGAACACGACATGAAAAGGAAATAACAGCGGCCTCTAGAGGCCAAAACAGTCCTAGTCCTAACAGGACCCCCCCCCTAGGAGCGTCTCCTGACGTTCCCAGGGCGATCCGGATGGGCCGAATGGAAGTCCCGACATAGTTCTTTATCAAGGACATCCCGAGCAGGAACCCAGCAGCGCTCCTCAGGACCATAGCCCTCCCAGTCCACCAGATATTGCAACCCGCCGCGGACCCGGCGGGAGTCAAGCAGGCGATTCACAGTGAACACAGTCTGCCCCTGGAAGATGCGGGGGGGTGGGGGGTTCCTAGGGGCAGGGGCATACGTAGACGTCAGTACGGGCCGTAACAGGGAAACATGGAAAGTGGGGTTGATCCTCAGAGTCCGGGGCAACTGGAGCCGGTAGGAGACAGGGTTCACCCTGCGCACCACCTTGAAGGGGCCAATGTAGCGAGGAGCAAGCTTGCGGTTCTCCACCCGCAGTGGAAGGTCCTTAGTGGACAGCCAAACACGCTGCCCAGGGCGGAAAGCATGTGCAGGTCTTCTATGGCGGTTGGCCTGAGTCTGGTTGGTTCTGGAGGTCTGTATGAGGGTCTTCCTGACCTTGCTCCAGGTCTTGCGACACCGTCTCACATATTGGTTGACCGAGGGCACCCCCGCGTCCTCCTCCTGGTCCGGGAACAGAGGTGGCTGGAACCCGAATTGGCACTGGAATGGCGACAGCTTGGTGGCCGATGACTGCAGGGTGTTGTGGGCGTACTCCGCCCATGGCAGCCAGGTGCTCCACGATGTCGGGTTATCCATAGCCAGGCCTCGCAGGGTGGTTTCCAGGTCCTGGTTGAGCCTCTCCGTCTGACCATTGGACTGTGGGTGAAACCCAGAGGAGAGGCTGGCAGTGGCTCCGATGACCTTGCAGAACCCGTGCCACACTCGGGAGGAGAACTGGGGCCCTCGGTCTGAGACGATGTCCTGTGGAAGACCAAAGACTCGGAAGACATGATTAAACAAAAGTTTCGCAGTTTCAAGAGCAGAGGGGAGTTTGCACAGTGGTATGAAGCGGCAGGCCTTGGAGAATCTGTCAACTAAGACCAAAATGACCGTGTTACCTTGTGACTCAGGGAGACCCGTGATAAAGTCGACTGCCACGTGGGACCAGGGACGCCGGGGAATGGTCAGAGGATGCAGGAGACCCTGGGGACGCTGTCGTGGGTTCTTGGTTCTGGTGCAAACCTCACAGGACAGGACAAATGACCTTACTTCCTTCTCCATGTTAGGCCACCAGAAGCGTCTTTTCAGGAAGTCCAGGGTCCTCCGAGCTCCCGGGTGGGCGGTGAGAGGGGAAGAGTGACCCCACTGGAGAACCTTGGCCCGGGCTTGATGTGGGACGTACAAGAGGCCTGGTGGCCCCGTCCCAGGACCGGGGTCCTGGCGTTGGGCTCGTCGGACAGCCTCCTCAATACCCCAGCGGACAGGGGCCACAATCCGGGACACAGGGATAATAGGCCCGACTTCATTCTCCCTGTTAGTGGCAGAGAACAGTCTGGACAGTGCGTCAGGTTTGGTGTTCTTGGAGCCGGGGCGGTATGAGAGGGTGAAGTCAAACCGACTGAAAAACAGGGCCCACCTAGCCTGTCGAGGGTTCAGTCTCTTGGCTTGCTGGAGGTACTCCAGGTTCTTGTGGTCAGTCCAAACCAGGAATGGATGTTGTGCTCCCTCCAGCCAGTGCCTCCACTCCTCAAGGGCCAGTTTGACCGCTAGCAGTTCTCGATCCCCCACATCGTACCGGGACTCAGCAGGACTCAGGCGGTGGGAGAAGTAAGCGCAGGGGTGCAGCTTTCCTTCCGAACGTTGAGAGAGCACCGCGCCGACACCACTGTCCGAGGCGTCCACCTCCACGATGAATGGTTGGGAGGTGTCCGGGAGAACCAGAATGGGTGCCGTGCAGAAGCGGTCCTTGAGGTCTTTGAACGCCTTTTCTGCCTGAGGAGACCAGCCATAAGATCCACCTGTCCCTTTGGTGAGGTCTGACATGGGTGCTGCCACAGAACTGAAGTTCCTGATGAACTTGCGGTAGAAGTTAGCGAATCCTAAGAACCGCTGAACCTCCTTAACGGACTTGGGAGTAGGCCAATCCCGGACGGCCAGGGTCTTGGCAGGGTCCATTTGGAGTTGGCCTGTCCGTACAATAAATCCCAGAAAGGAGACCTCGGGAACATGAAATTCGCATTTCTGGGCCTTGGCGAACAGATTGTTCTGTAGCAGCCTCTGGAGAACCTGGCGGACATGGTGGCGGTGCTCCTGCACGGTCTTGGAAAAGATAAGGATGTCGTCGAGGTAGACAAAAACGTATAGGTTAATCATGTCCCTTAAGACGTCGTTGATTAGGGCCTGAAAAACAGCTGGTGCGTTGGTGAGTCCGAAGGGCATCACCTGGTATTCGTAGTGCCCAGACGGGGTGTTAAAGGCAGTCTTCCACTCGTCTCCCTGTCGGATACGGATGAGGTGGTATGCGTTCCGTAGGTCCAACTTGGTGAAGACGGTGGCGCCTTGGAGCAGGTCGAAAGCTGTGGACATCAGCGGAAGGGGATATCGGTTGCGCACAGTGATCTTATTCAGGCCCCTGTAATCAATACATGGTCGGAGCCCCCCATCCTTCTTGCCGACAAAGAAGAAGCCGGCTCCAGCAGGTGAAGTGGAGGGTCGAATAAACCCAGAGACCAGGGCATCTTTGAGGTATTCCTCCATGGCCTTGCGTTCTGGCTGAGAGAGTGAAAACAGTCTGCCACGAGGAGGGGTAGTCCCAGGGAGCAAGTCGATGGCACAGTCGTAGGCCCGGTGCGGAGGAAGAACGGCGGCCCTGCTCTTGCTGAATACCTCCTTGAGATCCCAGTACTCTGTGGGAACTTGAGATAACTCGGTGAGATCAGGGGGCTCGGCAGGAGACACAGGAGAGCTAGAGAGCAAACAAGAGGCATGGCATGCAGGGCCCCATTCCACAACCTGGCTTGTTACCCAGTCTATGCGAGGGTTGTGGCGAGTAAGCCAAGGAAGGCCTAGAATAACTGGGAACTCAGGTGAAGGAATCAGGTGCAGGGATATTTCTTCCTTGTGACCTTGAGACTGGAGGAAAACTGGAGAAGTAACTTGGGTGACTCTTCCATCACCTAACGCTTGGCCATCGAGGGCAGACACAGACAGTGGGACTTCAAGAGGTGCAGTCGGAATATTGATGCTTTGGGCGAAGTGAATATCCATAAAGTTCCCAGCCGCCCCTGAGTCTATCAAAGCTTGACAAGAGTGGACAGACTCACCCCAGGAGATGGAGACCGGGATGTAGATTCCTTGGCCAGGGAGTCCGGGAGAGAGGGTAGGCCCCGTCACAACCCTCCCTCGGCTGGACGGGGCGGTCCTTTTCCCAAGAGTTCGGGACATGATGCTCGGAAGTGACCAGGCTTGCCACAGTAGATGCAGCACTTGTCCCTCCTTCTGCGCTCCCTCTCAGATGCGGAGAGGCGAGTACGACCCACTTGCATGGGTTCTGGACAGTCACTGAAGGAGGTAGACGGTCTCCAGGTAGAGGTAGGGAGGCTGGAGGGGCTCAAGGCTTGGTGGCGTTCTCTCATCCTGTTGTCCAGACGAATAGCATGTGAGATGAGGGTTTCGAGGTCACTTGGGCATCCAATAGAGGCCAGACCGTCCTTGATGGGGTCAGACAGACCATGGTGGAAGGCTGACACCAGGGCAGTCTCGTTCCATCCACTTACTGCTGCGAGTGTTCGGAACGAGATGGCGTAATCTGCGACGCTTCCTCCTTGCCGGATGGACATGAGCTTTCGGGCTGCGTCGGTACTGATGTCTGCCTGATCGAAGACCCGAAGCATCTCTTCAGAAAACAGCTGGAAATCAAAGCACTCAGGTCCCTGTCTTTGCCAGATAGCAGTAGCCCAGGCTCGCGCCTTACCAGCTAATAAGGTGATCACAAAGGCAATCTTGCGGCGATCCGTAGTGTAGGTGGTAGGCTGAAGCTCAAAGGTGAGTTGACACTGGGTAAGGAACTCTCGGCACTCACTGTGCTTGCCGTCATACCTCTGTGGTGCAGGAAGGCTGGGTTCGCGAGGTGAAGAAGGCAGCATTGCAGGAGGCACTGGAGCAGGAGTGGGAGCTGGATCAGGAGCAGGAACTGGATCAGGAGATGCAGGCAGAGATGTCAGCTGTGCCAGGGTTTTCCCAATTTGCTGAAGCAGTTCCTCGTGGCGAGCGAGGGCCTCACGTTGGCTGGTGAGCGTACGTCCATGAGCGTCCATGGTCGCTCCGAAGCGTGTCAAAGCTGCCATAATTCCCTGAAGGTTGGCCGGGTAGACAGTTGAAGCAGCCTCTGCTGAGTCGGTCATGACGGAGTCTTTCTGTTAGGGTTTTGCTGGGATTCGAACCTGGTTCGTTGGTGTGATAATCCAGCAAACCCCCACTAGGCCACCAGGGGGATGACTCAAATGCAGAGGCGTGAGGCGGAAGTAGAAAAAGAATCAAAAGGTTTATTTTAACTATATACACTATATACAGGGCAAAACAAAAGACAAAAAAAAAACCAAAGAGTATAATCCAAAAGAAAAGCAAAGTGCAAAAATACAAAAGCTAAGAAGATCAAAAAACACAGTACAAAGGAAACTGGAGATAAACATAACAGCACAAAGACTCCGTGACAAGAGGACTGAACTCAGGGGTATAAATAGACAAACTAATTAAGGACACAGGTGAAGATAATTAGGCAATTAACACAAACTCAAAACACAGGAACAGTGGCGGCCTCTAGAGGCCAAAATGAACACGACATGAAAAGGAAATAACAGCGGCCTCTAGAGGCCAAAACAGTCCTAGTCCTAACAGCTTCAAGTTCCATCTTCTTGAGTATGACTCCATATCAGAGATACGTGCCTGGAGTTTAGCCATTTTCGATTCTTCTTTTTTGAGTCATGTGTCGACATTGTTTACTTTCTTCTGAGTATCTTTTATTTCACTGAATGCAAAGTCCATTGATTTCTTTAAGCCTTCTATTTTCATAGTGTTGTCATCAATTTTCTTTGAATTTTCGCTCACCAACCTCTCGATGGCATCAGCGCAGTCGTTGATGAGTTTGGACAAAGTTTGGATAACCTTGTTGTCCTGTGTAGATTCCTTGTCCGTTCCGTACAGAGCTTTTTTGGCAACTGGAGATTTGGACAGTGTCACTGGTATGGATGGAAAGTCGTCAGCCATCACTGCTACTGTAGACACGAGGCTGTAGTCATGGCAGGATGCTATCAAAGCGTTAGCTTTATCTGGTGTGCCGTCTATGATGTTGTGTCTTTTCCTTTCACGATTAGGCATTTGGTAGCAGCAGGTAGTTATATGATATTTCGTTGTTAAATTGTTCTGGGTTCGTCTGTATTTACGTATTACCATTTCTTTTCCGTTGTTTTTTAAAGTTTTGTGCAGGAGCTCAGCAAAGGACGTCTTACTCGGTCGCCATCTTGGAAAACCTCCACACTTCCTTAAATCTCTCATCAGATATTTCGATGTAATTACAAAAACGGTGTTTTAATGTTGACTAGCTTTGATGCTAACAGAACGTGCACTTCATGACACATTAACATTTACCTGCAGGGTTTCATTTTCATCGATAAGGAGAAAACTCCTTCCGCTCTCCTTCTCTTCTTCCTTCAACTGACCGAGAGACACTTCTTCCATCTCCTTCAGTAACATCTCCGACATTATTACACAATTTTAACCATCTCACACACACCAAACAGCCTCCAGATTGTTGTTGCTGGTAGTCTTCTTCTTCTGTCGATTTATTGGCGGTTAACAATCGATGTGTATTACCGCCATCTACCGGGCTGAGGTGTGATCTCAAGGGATATTAATCGTTGCAAATGCCTGCATGAGAATAACTCAAAACTGAGCCTGTAGTCAGACCTTGAGCAGGTCACGTCCTGATAGAATGTTCAAAAGATATCAATATTATGTCTCAAGCAATGTGTTATCATAACAGTACAATGCACAGTGAGACACAAGGTCACAGAAGAATTCTAGCCTTCTTTAACAATATTAAGAGATGTATGCTTGAGTTAATCCTTGCTCTTCTTGATGTGTATTGGTGCTCAGAGGGCGGGCATGCCCTATCAGCCCTCGTCCCACCTCACCGGAGCTTAGAGAAACTCTGGCCAAATTGTCTAGAGTTTGTGTAGAATGCTAAACGACATAACCAAACAAAAATCTTCCCAGAAACCAGTTACGAGGATAACCAAACAAAATCTTCCTGTAAACCAATTACGAGGATAACCAAACAAAATCTTCCTGTAAACCAATTACGAGAATTCCTGGTAGTGAAAGTGTGCTGACTGTAAACACTTCCGCCTCCAAGATCTTCTTCGTCTTCGTCACAGTGGTTACCAAACACACCGGCGCATCACCGCCACCTAGTGGCACGGAGTGTAACTTCATTCCATTTTTCATATTTTAATTTCCTGAATTATTCTCATTCATCTCATCTCATCTCATCTCATTATCTCTAGCCGCTTTATCCTTCTACAGGGTCGCAGGCAAGCTGGAGCCTATCCCAGCTGACTACGGGCGAAAGGCGGGGTACACCCTGGACAAGTCGCCAGGTCATCACAGGGCTGACACATAGACACAGACAACCATTCACACTCACATTCACACCTACGGTCAATTTAGAGTCACCAGTTAACCTAACCTGGATGTCTTTGGACTGTGGGGGAAACCGGAGCACCCGGAGGAAACCCACGCGGACACGGGGAGAACATGCAAACTCTGCACAGCAAGGCCCTCGCCGGCCATGGGGCTTGAACCCGGACCTTCTTGCTGTGAGGCGACAGCGCTAACCACTACACCACTGTGCCGCCCTCATATTAAATCATGGAGTGTAATTTCAAGATTCAACAGAGCTTTATTTCATAAAACAATTTTATTCGTGCATTAGTTTATCTATCATTACTGAACATGATCCTGTTCAGGATCACAGTAAACTGAAGCTGATGCGATATGACATGCCTCTGATATGTTTTGTGATTCATTTTGTTCACAACTGTTCATTCATGACAACTGCTATTTTAAATATCAGAGTTATGGGCAAATCACATTGCTAGCCTATTAACATTTCAGTTTAAAAAAAAAAACGAACTTTCAGAAAAAAAACTATTTCAGACCGTTGACCTTGTTGTGACCTTCATTCTGTTTGGATCAATTGAATTCCAGCATCGAACCAGCTCATCTGTTGTTACAATGATACTACTATATACAGTGGTGCTTGAAAGTTTGTGAACTCTTTAGAATTTTCTATATTTCTGCATAAATATGACCTAAAACAACATCAGATTTTCACACAAGTCCTAAAAGTAGATAAAGAGAACCCAGTTAAACAAATGAGACAAAAATATTATACTTGGTCATTTATTTATTGAGGAAAATCATCCAATATTACATATCTGTGAGTGGCAAAAGTATGTGAACCTTTGCTATCAGTATCTGGTGTGACCCCCTTGTGCAACAATAACTGCAACTAAACATTTGCGGTAACTGTTGATCAGTCCTGCACACCGGCTTGGAGGAATTTTAGCCCATTCCTCCATACAGAACAGCTTCAACTCTGGGATGTTGGTGGGTTTCCTCACATGAACTGCTCGCTTCAGGTCCTTCCACAACATTTCCATTGGATTAAGATCAGGACTTTGGCTTGGCCATTCCAAAACATTAACTTTATTCTTCTTTAACCATTCTTTGGTAGAACAGCTTGTGTGCTTAGGGTATTTGTCTTGCTGCATGACCCACCTTCTCTTGAGATTCAGTTCATGGACAGATGTCCTGACATTTTCCTTTAGAATTCGCTGGTATAATTCAGAATTCATTGTTCCATCAATGGTGGCAAGCTGTCCTGGCCCAGATGCAGCAAAACAGGTCCAAACCATGATACTACCACCACCATGTTTCACAGATGGGATAAGGTTCTTATGCTGGAATGCAGTGTTTTCCTTTCTCCAAACATAACGCTTCTCATTTAAACCAAAAAGTTCTATTTTGGTCTCATCCGTCCACAAAACATTTTTCCAATAGCCTTCTGGCTTGTACACATGATCTTTAGCAAACTGCAGATGAGCAGCAATGTTCTTTTTGGAGAGCAGTGGCTTTCTCCTTGCAACCCTGCCATGCACACCATTGTTGTTCAGTGTTCTCCTGATGGTGGACTCATGAATATTAACATTAGCCAATGTGAGAGAGGCCTTCAGTTGCTTAGAAGTTACCCCGGGGTCCTTTGTGACCTCGTCGACTATTATATGCCTTGCTCTTGGAGGGATCTTTGTTGGTCGACCACTCCTGGGGAGCCTAACAGTGGTCTTGAATTTCCTCCATTTGTACACAATCTGTCTGACTGTGGATTGGTGGAGTCTGTAGGTGTAATTAATGATTTGTGTATTTAAGATTTGGATAAGTGATCAATCTTTAATAATTACATAAAATCAGTCTCATTTGGATCGTTGAAGTGAATCATTCAATGAATCGAATGAAGGAATCATTTAATGAATCCGTGAATCATTTAGTGAATCGTTCAATGAATCATTTAGTGAATCGTTCAATGAATCATACCATTAATCCTGGATAAATTACCAAACAGCTAGATTATGATATATTATCAAATTATCATTGATCACTTACCATAATACAAATTGTCTACACCTTCCTTGAATTCTTTTGACTGCGCAACTTCAAAATATCGAAACAGCAGATGAATGCACACACAGCTTTGATAATAAATTAATTTATTATACAAAGATCAAAAATGGATAAATCAGTTGGACTATATACAGTGAGGTGTGTGTATGTGAATGTGTGTGTGTGTGTGTCCCCGTGCCAGGACGAGCCAGAGTGTCTTATCTGCAATCTTGGTATGTGTGTGTGTGTGTGTGTGTGTGTGTGTGTGTGTGTGTCCGTGCCAGGACGAGCCAGAGTGTCTTATCTGCAATCTTGGAGGAGGGGACCCCTCAGGATTTAGTGAGCACGCGTTTTCTCAGTAACAAAGAAATTCCACACTCATAACATTATCAAACTCACTGAAATCTTAATAAGGTCAAAATATGAGTGAGTTAAATGAAATTAGAATGTTAGGAGAGAGAGAGAGAGAGAAAGAAAAAGACATGCACAAACTTATGGATTAACCAATTTTAAATCAATAATACCAAATAATAGAGAATCAACAATAATACACAGTGTGCACACTGTAGGTGGAATTGGGATTAATTAAATTATAAATTATGTAATAATTGATAATTGAATTAATCAATTTATAATTAAAGATCAGTCTCATAAAATCTTAAATTATTAATCTTAATATTCACTGTGAATGGTTACATTCAAGATTAATGGTAGCTCTGCATTAGATGGGAAACCCAGTTGTATACAAAAGCTAAATTTGAAGGAAAAAGGAGTTCTAAATAGTTGACCTTGTGAATAAACAGGAACAAGTAAAATGTAATTCAATTTGATTAGCTTTTATTTGTCTACTACTCACTAATAAGAATCTCACAAAATACATTCAATGTCGGGCAAAGGTAATAACAAGGCACAACAATGGAACAATTACACCTGGGCCATAGGTTTGGGGCAGGAGAGAGGGGGAGAGAGAGAGAAAGAGAGAGATAGGAAAAGAGAATCCCTTGTGTGTGCGTGTGTGTGTGACTAGGGAAAGCCGATGCGTGCGTGTGTGTAGGTGTGTGTGTGTGTATCTGTGGGCAGATGCTAACGACTAGCCACTCTAGCAATGCTTAAGCAAAATGGCGGTCAATGCCTAGATGTCATAAACTAGGTGACGTATCACAGGTAGCTCAATGAGGGAGGTACCAAAATGGCATCGGGGAATATGGCGCCTGCAGGCCTAGTCGAGAACACAAGCCTACCAGCTAGCGTATCACCCTGAGGTAGCTAGCAATGAGTTGCTAATGAGAATCTGGCCACATTACAGCTGGATCCAAACACTGTGCTTAACAACAATTTCCAACAGACTATCTAGGCAAAGAACTCAACGCGAGGGAGAGAGAGAGAGAGATAGAGAGAGGGGAAGAGTAATAGGTGTTGGATGGAGAGGACTAGGCCTTGTAGTGGTCCAGCCTCAGGGCTTAAAATAACAAACTTGTCGCTGCGCTGCTAATCAGATAGGGAAGCTAGCAATGGAGTTAAGGAAAGACATAAACATGCAAGATACCCTGTTTAACAAGTTCAAAGAAAAACAGAACCAAAACAAACAATAAAAAAAAACACCTTCCGTGTCTGAGCGGGTATGCTAAACAGCTCAAAGCTTAAACATGACCCTAACAACCATCTGAATAAGCTACAAATTACTAAAATTTGCCCAAGTGCCTACTCAATGCGATGGAAGTTCGTTCTCCGATGTCTGCGCTGAGGGTCGCGGTCCGAGGAGAGGAGGTTAGCGGCGAGTTGTGTCCAACCGCGGCTAAACGAAGCAGGGAGATGGAGGCCTAGCTGGTCCACGGTGCTTCGGGAGAAACCTCCGGTGATGCGTCGACGAGAAAAAGGCTGAGAGGAGCGAAGCTGTCCGCAAATCCCTCTTAGCGTGGAAAACTACTTAACTGTAGTTAAACTTTGCAAAGGTTTAGAATCAAAACCACTATATCACTGAAACCTAGCGGGTTGTTCAAAAGTTCGGCCGAAACTAATTTGAACAGGCTGTTCTCAGACAATAGCGGTTAGTCTCAACACTGTAGCGAGCGTGCCTACAGTCCGTCCGACCACTCCAGTAGTCAGAACATGAGAGGGTGAATCGAGGCGCTCTCGATACAGTTAAAGCAGTTCCACTTTACGTCACATCCGGGTGTAGCACGCAAGGAATTGTGGGATCGTTATGGGGCGCTGGCAAGTTACCAACAACACTTATTCCTTAATATAATTTCACACTTAGTGAATTAATTACTGACTAGACTAATATTATTTTGCCCAGTGCCTTTCCTTACTGCAAACTTTCGTCTTCTGTAGAAAGCAGAGTCTCTTCCATGGAAATGGCAGGCAGGCTGAAGATTGCGCTTCGAAGAGAGAGGGAAAGAGCAAGCGGTTGCTCTGAAGTTTTCTTTAAAGATCTTCATAGCTCGTGAGAAGAAAGTTCTGATCAGACAGGTTAGGACGGTCCAGCCGCTCCCAACACCAATAAAACTGCCTTTTGGTTGCAGTCTAGTACGTAATAAAAGAATGACTGAAAGAACAAACCGGTTTATAACTCACTTGAGTTAAAAGCGCGCGTGTTTCTGGAGTCCACCGTGATCAAGGGTGGATAGAAGGAGGAGAACGTTCTAAAACGTGTCTCTTGCCGGAAAGAGTCGTGGTTTCGGACGGTCCGATGGTGAGCGTCCCTCTATGGTCTGTCCTCCACCGAGTTCAGACACCAGAGACAAAGAAAAATGGAGTTTCCAAGTCTCTTATGTGAAACCTGAGGAATGATGTACGTGATCCCGCCCAGGCGTGACGTAGTCAACGCGGAAGTGTAGTTCTTAGACACAAGATGGCGGCATGATACCTACAAGTCCAAATTCTTTAGAGATGGTTTTGTAACCTTGTCCAGCCTGATGAGCATCAACAATGCTTTTTCTGAGGTCCTCAGAAATCTCCTTTGTTCGTGCCATGATACACTTCCACAAACATGTGTTGTGAAGATCAGGCTTTGATAGATCCCTGTTCTTTAAATAAAACAGGGTGCCCACTCACACCTGATTGTCATCCCATTGATTGAAAACACCTGACTCTAATTTCACCTTCAAATTAACTGCTAATCTTAGAGGTTCACATACTTTTGCCACTCACAGGTATGTAATATTGGATCATTTTCCTCAATAAATAAATCTCATTATCTCTAGCCGCTTTATCCTGTTCTACAGGGTCGCAGGCAAGCTGGAGCCTATCCCAGCTGACTACGGGTGAAAGGCAGGGTACACCCTGGACAAGTTGCCAGATCATCACAGGGCTGACACATAGACACAGACAACCATTCACACTCACGGTCAATTTAGAGTCACCAGTTAACCTAACCTGCATGTCTTTGGACTGTGGGGGAAACCGGAGCACCCGGAGGAAATCCACGGGGACAACATGCAAACTTTGCACAGAAAGGCCCTCGCCGGCCACGGGGCTCGAACCAGATCTTCTTGCTATGAGGCGACAGCGCTAACCACTACACCACTGTGCCGCCTCAATAAATAAGTGACCAAGTATAATTTTTTTTGTCTCATTTGTTTAACTGGGTTCTCTTTATCTACTTTTAGGACTTGTGTGAAAATCTGATGATGCTTTAGGTCATATTTATGCAGAAATATAGAAAGTTCTAAAGGGTTCACAAACTTTCAAGCACCACTCTAAATCCTACAAACACACTGCCACTTACTGGTACAGAGTGTAACTTCATAAAGCATCCATTCTTCATCATCATCATCATCATCATCATCATCAGTAAGCGTTGTTTATCCTGGTGAGGATCGCAGCCAACTGAAACTGCTACGATGCCACATGATACAATACGATACCATTTGGTCGTCTGTGATCGATATATGAATAAATTTGTTCAGAAATAGATTTGTTCATTTGTGAATGATGGTGTCTAGAAGGACTATTTTAAAGAGCAAAGTTATGGGCAAATCACCTTGTCACGTTCCCGGGCTTACCTAACACTCTGGACTCCACTTCCCACAATCCCACTCACACACCTGACACTACCATGTGCACTCCATCAGCCAACCCCGAGCCACTTCCTAGGAGTGGCTCCACCAAGTTCTATTTGTCATCACCTGTCACTTTTTGTTCATGTCTGTATTTATACGGCCAATGCAACATACTTTGGGCCGCACGGTGGTGTAGTGGTTAGCACGGTCACCTCACAACAAGAAGGTTCTGCGTTTGAACCCAGTGGCCGGCGAGGGCCTTTCTGTGTGGAGTTTGCATGTTCTCCCCGTGTCTGCGTGGGTTTCCTCCAGGTGCTTCGGTTTCCCCCACAGTTCAAAGACATGCAGGTTAGGTTAATATGGGACGGCCTTGGGCTGAGGTGGCCTTAAGCGAGGCACCGAACTCCTAACTGCTCCCTGGGCGCTGTTAGTGTGGCTGCCCACTGCTCTGGGTATGTGTGTGTGCTCATTGTTCACGTGCATGTGTGTGTTCACTGCTTCAGATGGGTTAAATGCAGAGAGGAAATTTCACAAGTGCGTGATGAATAAAGTTGTTCTTTCTTCCTTCCTTCCTTCCTTCCTTCCTTCTGTTTGTTTTGTTCATTGAGCAGTATTGCCTCCACATTTCCGTGAGCCTACTGAGCATTTATATTTCTGATTGCGGTTCCATGTATGACACTTTTTGCCTTCCGGTTTCTTCCCGTTTTGCCTAGCCTTTGTGTTTATCTGCTCGCTTCCCGGTTTCTCGATCTTCGCTTGTTTCTTGACTCTGATTTGCCTAGCCCTTGTGTTTACCTTGCTTGTGTTTTCCTGATTTCCGGTTCTTGGACTATTGCCCGTTTCATGACCTCGTTTTGTCTAGCCCTCACTACTTTGTTGGATTTCTCTGTATTGACCTGGCCTGATTATTGTACATTGTCTTCTCTCACTGTGTCTATTAAAACCTTGACTGCCCATTTACACGAGGACGCTGTCGGGTAAAAACGACTAAATATTTTATCGGAAGTGCCTTTCGTCTACACGGGGACGGCGTTTCCGAGGCTGAAAAATGGAAAAAATTGAAAATGCCTTCCAGAGTGAATAAGTTAAAAACAGCCCCTGTTGCATATCCGTCTAAACTACCCAATACGCGAAACTCTGCTCGGATCTGCTCACGTCGGGTACGCGTTTACGTCATACATATGTCATATACTGTACATGCCAGCCCGGGAAGTAAGAAAGTAAGTAAAAAAGTAAGAGCATGTCTGATTACATCGATCCAACGGACCTTCAAGCTGCTCTGGCAGCTTTAATAAACGTCCAGGAGTCCTTCGAACATCTATACCGAATCTGCACATATACCGTTAATGAACAGAGGCGGGTATAGTATGCTCTTACTTTTTTACTTACTTTCTTACTTACCATAGCCAGAGTAGTCAAAGTTTTTGCGGCGCAGATGTGCAGATCAGATAAGACGGAAGACGTTGCGCATGCGTGCAGACATAGCGGAGGTCTTTCACAGCACCACCTAGCCGCCTGGCATGCACATCCAATTGAATTCCACACATTTATGCGTCACCGTATAGACGCAGATTTCCTCCTTGAAAACGGCCATGTAGACACGGAAAAAAGTGAGAACAAAAACGGACTTTTGCGTTTTTGTTTCAGACCGTCCCCGTGTAAAGTGGGCCTGAGTTTATTCTTAATCCGCGAGCGTCTGGTTTGTTACAGCCACGTTACACACCTTCCTAACCAAATTACACTACCGTTCAAGAGTTTGGGGTCACCCAGACAATTTTGTGTTTTCCATGAAAAGTCACACTTTTATTTACCACCATAAGTTGTAAAATGAATAGAAAATATAGTCAAGACATTTTTCTGGCCATTTTGAGCATTTAATCGACCCCACAAATGTGATGCTCCAGAACATAGGCGGTTTTAAACGGGGGCCAGGGGGGGCCAGTGCCCCTGTATAATTGCTCCTGGCCCCTGTTGTGGCCCCTGTGCTGAACAGATAATAAGCTTTATTAATTTCGACGTGCGCTGGCTCAAAGATCAGAACTGACATGACAGAGTGTTCTACACGGACTCCTTAAAGCGCTACACGCACACTGTTACCTGCATCAGAAAGATCAGCAGCAGCGCGAATTGTAAACTTTGGACATGAGAGAACAGCTGTAGCTCTGCAAGAACTAGGCTACTGCAAAGAGGCGAAGGTAAGGAAAATTATTCAATTTTGTAACGTCAGTGTTTGCACATATCCGTGTTTTACTGTTGTTCACTACAATAATAAATCCGTTTTATTGCGCTTTCTTAAAAGTGCGTTGCAAAGCAATAAGTAGCCTAACTTAATATTTTTGGGAAATGGGTAAAATAACCGACAGTGTTTAACCTTCTTGTAAAACTTGAATGGCCTTGTGATATATAGAGGCTACATTCCTCTCCGTTTACTTTTTAGTATAGGCCTACTTTAGGCTATCATCATGAAAAGGAGCAAGGACATTATGTCCTTTTTTGCCCCTGTTGGCAAAAAGCAACATAGAGAGAGTAAGGAAGATGAAGATTATGAAAGAGGAGAGAGAGCCAGAGGTGGAGAGAGAGCCAGAGGTGGTGGTTGGAGAGGTGGAAAGTGAGGCATCTGAAAGGCAATCTGAGAGTGAGGATGAAGACATTCAGGATCAGATTGAGGGACAACCCAACGAGTCATTGGGACAACCAGATTCACCATGCATATCAAGTACAGCACCATCAGGTTTGTGATGTTGAACAAGTGTGTGTGTGTGTGTGTGTGTGTGTGTGTGTGTGTGTGAGCGGTGTCAGCCTACAATTCATATAGCCTACCCTGAAAGTGTGAAGTCTGAATAATAATTAATAAATATAAAATAAAAATAATAGATATAATAATAGGGCGGTACGGTGGTGTAGTGGTTAGCGCTGTTGCCTCACAGCAAGAAGGTCTGGGTTCGAGCCCCCGTGGCCGGCGAGGGCCTTTCTGTGCAGAGTTTGCATGTTCTCCCCGTGTCCACATGGGTTTCCTCCAGGTGCTCCGGATTCCCCCACAGTCCAAAGACATGCAGGTTAGGTTAACTGGTGACTCTAAATTGACCGTGAGTGTGAGTGGTTGTCTATGTGTCAGCCCTGTGATGACCTGGCGACTTGTCCAGGGTGTATCCCGCCTCTCGCCCGTAGTCAGCTGGGATAGGCTCCAGCTTGCCTGCGACCCTGTAGAAGGATAAAGCGGCTACAGATAATGAGATGAGATATAATAATAAATAAATGAATAATGATAAATGTTGTTCTCAGTCGCACTCTCATATTTACTGTATTCATCTTTCTCCAGATATCAGCAAGTGCTTGGACGACACTCCAGTGCAGCCACATCTGAAGAAAAGGTTCATTGTATGCAAAAATAGAAATCTTATTTTACAAAAAAGAGAAACATGGTTTTAAGATTTATTGAGCACAATTTATTTTATGTTTAGGCTATTGAGACAGAATGTTTCTCATTGTATTTATGCTCAATGTATGTTTTGGTTTTAAATAAACTAAACAAAACATTTTGAACACTTAAATATTGCCATGTTTTGTCCATATGTGCCCCCGTGAAAAAACACTGGCCCCACCTCGGCCCCCCTAGTAATTTTGGTCTAGAACCGCCACTGCTCCAGAAACTCAATCTGCTCAAAGGAAGGTCAGTTTTATAGCTTCTCTAAAGAGCTCAACTGTTTTCAGCTGTGCTAACATGATTGTACAAGGGTTTTCTAATCATCCATTAGCCTTCTGAGGCAATGAGCAAACACATTGTACCATTAGAACACTGGAGTGAGAGTTGCTGGAAATGGGCCTCTATACACCTATGGAGATATTGCACCAAAAACCAGACATTTGCAGCTAGAATAGTCATTTACCACATTAGCAATGTATAGAGTGGATTTCTGATTAGCTTAAAGTGATCTTCATTGAAAAGAACAGTGCTTTTCTTTCAAAAATAAGGACATTTCAAAGTGACCCCAAACTTTTGAACGGTAGTGTATGCATCAAGATAACAAATATGAATTAATTTTTTGATGCCATTCATTTATCCTTTTTAAAAAAAGAATAATCTATTATGTTCAATTATAATCCATTTCTGATTTATGCTCCTGTGAGTAATCCAATCCTTCCACCCTGACTGGGCACAAGGCTGGAGAATCCACACCAGTCCATCACAGGGCATCATTCACACACTCTCTTCTTTTTTTTTTTTTCCTCAAACAAATAAAGATTTAAAATAAAAATGAGAAGTTGATATTGGTGGTGTCAACAGGGATTCCTCTGCCTCCAAGAAGTCTCATCTTTCTTGCCAGCCTGAAATTTCCTTAACATACACTTCAAACAGGAAGGAACTTATTTGAAGAAAAAAAATATTTCAGATCAATTGCTATGATAATTCCATATAAATCCTACAAACATCCAAACACTAGGTCTTCTGGTACTGTGCTAACAGGCTGGATGGATGGATGGACAACTGAAAAAAACAAAACAACATAACACACAAAGATGACTTGACAATTTACTTTCCGAGTGTGGCCCTCAGACGAGACCTCAGTCCTCTTTACGTTCACACTGTCTTCTTCTTCCACACATGTTCCTTTAGAGACCAATAAACGCTCAGACTTGTGGGTAACTGACTCATCAAACTACCTGTCACAGTTTGTCTCCTGCTTGCTCACACTCATGTGGACGAAGGGAGAAGATGCACAGAAACTTCAAATCAGGGATCATGGACCTGTGAGGTAGCAGCACAACCCACTGCACCACCACCATCTGCTCATGTCAATCATGAGATCCTCCCTTTGTTTTTCTGGATCTTTGCCAAAACTTCTCAACGAGCCATCTTCCTGTTCATTACTCCTCCCTTTGTCTTCCCTCTTCATCTTAAGATCTTCAGTTCTGTTTTAAAGAGGCTGACCTCCACATCATTCCCCTCTTTCAATGCTGCATTTTTTACTGATTTGTCTGCCGTCTCTCTGCCCTTTATTCCTCTACGTGTTGAGACCCAGCCCTACATGCCTGCCGTAGCTAACAGCAAGACGTATCCCAATGCCAGCATGCCTGTGGTGGGTATCACACCTTCGCAGATGGTGGCAAATGTCTTCTGCAGTGCCACTGGTTCCACAGGCGGAGGCACTATCGGGGTTGGTACAGGGCCCAAGACTGGCACACTTTGTGGCGGTCCTTCGACTTTTCCTAACCTGTCTGGGGGCTTTGCTAGTGCTACATTCAGCAACCAACCAGCCTCCCATGGGCTTGCACAAAACTCACTCCCCTCCACCACCACTGTGGCTTCCACCTGCATGACACAGAATGGCACCATGACGAGTGGGAGTGGTAGTACCAACAACTGGCCAATGGAGGGTCTACAGCAGTCCAGTCTCCCGGATGATGCCCAGGAAGCAGAGCGCTTTGAGGCCAAGTGGGCAGCTCTGGAGTCCAAATCACAAACCAAGGCACCCAACCCTTTCTCCAACGATTTACAAAAGACCTTTGAAATCGAGCTATAATTGCAAATATATAGACCTTGAAACGAGTAATAAAATCCCACATCCTGTTGCTTCTGGCTTCTGTTTGTTCTCCTCTTTTGTTGCTCTCACATTTGCACCTGCTCTTCAGGACTCTGTAGACAACTGACCAATTTGTTTTGTCATTCCAAGTGACTCTTGATGTGGGAACATGAGCGCATCCTAGAACCCAACACTTAATTTTAAAGAATGGAACGTCGTCTTGGTTTGAGCTTGCTGTTCCTGCAATGGCCCAGTGAAGTGAATCACATGACCTTCGACCTGTAAAAGGAGCAAATGACTGATTATGATGCGGCCAAAAAGTTTATTTATTTCTTCATTTCATTGTGAAAAAGATTTTAAATCTACTTTTTACTCATTGGATTTGTTGTTTCCCTGTATTTATTTTACATCAACCCTCTGTGGCAGAAGAGCACGTATAATTTGGGAGTACAGAGAAGCTCTGACTCACGAGACGAGAACAGAGGCTGCATGATCGAAAACTTACTAATGGAACTGCTAGTAAATGGGAGTGTAAATAGCATGTTGTTTTTCTTACCTCTTATTTATCACCCTGTTTGTGGATGCTAATTATTATTCCAGCCCTGTGAGTCACAGCTGAAGCATCATATCGACACCTTGCCAACAACACATGGACATCAAACTGAGAGGCTGATTATGCTGATAAATCTCTTAGCACAAAGAGCTTCAGAGATCATTTCTAATTGACATCAGGGCCCCAGCAGTGTAGTAGGAGAAGAGTCTAAAACCCAACAGTGAAAATGTGCCTGTTTAGACTTGAGCCTGATTTTCAGTCAGGACTTCATGTCTGAATAAATAACATGGCCTTGACAACCTGTAGGTACATGAAAGCCTGGTATTGTTGCATTGACGATACAATTTGTTCGGGTATTTTTTCCACAGACAAGGACATACATTTGAAAATTATGTGAAAAAGATCACGCTCCTAGGGTGAACACTCAATGTCATTTTTCCTATAATTGGATTTGGAGAGTTTAGTTTGAAGCCGATGGGCAAAAAGGGAAAACGCAAAGTGTATTCTGTTGGAAAGTGAGGAAGAAATCAGCAAGGAGGCCCTGATGTGAAAAATGTACGTGGGATCATTTCTGAGGATGGGAGAGGTGAGTGATGTCGGAGAGCAATGTTGTGATGTGATGGATGGAGTTGAAAAGATCGAATTGTTTCCAGAAAACTTTGAGCATGAAGGACTAGACATGGATTAGAAGTCCTGGAATCATGAACAGCAGTGTTTGATATGATGCCCGCTTGTTCACGATATATTCTTTTAATTCTGTTATCATAAGAATATACAGTACATACTGTACAATATGTTTACTGACTTTTGAACTTTTTTTAATTTTATTTTTGAACTATTCATCCTGGAAAATAAATAAATAAACTAATAATCATATATCAAATCAAAAGCTAAAATATACTCAGCAATGTACATGCTCTGAACAGTAAGTATTTTCGTCACCAAAGCCGGCCTCGCCATTTATCTGTCCAGGGATCCTTCATTCCAGTGCATCACACATTTCTGTGTATATTTTTCTACTGATGCAGCTCTCACTCTGCAATAATGCTCCATGCTTTCTGGTAGTTTTGTTATTCTAAAGTGATTTAAATGGACACGGATCTCAGCGTAGCTCCGTGGCGTGTTCTGATTGAACATGCTGAGTGATTGGATTTGATCGGACTCCAGCGTCTGGAGTTTCTCAGTGAGGAGGATAAAAGCTAGATATTCAAAGCCAGACTGCACACTGTGCTATATGGAACACTGAAGATAATAATAATAACAATAATAATAATAATAATACAAAGGACAGGCACAATATATTTCCAAATTGGTTCACTAAGACCACACAGTTCGCGCATCACAAATTTGGTTGATTTCCATCCAGTGTATTGTTGATCACCACTAATACCACTAATATACAGGGTTACCGGAGCCTGTTGAGGCTGTAAAATGGGTTCTATTTCAATTTTCCCAAAGGAAACGTGTTTGCAATATGGCCTCATAAAATCCCAGGTTTTCTGTGTGTGATATGCTCAAAGAGGTTGGAAAGTTCACGGATAAATAAAAAATTGATTGGAAAAATAATTTTTTGCATCTGAATTCTGTTCCAAAAATCACTAAAAGCTTATCTGCCATTATTAGATCACAGTGATTTTCAGGTCAGCGGCGCTGCATGTGTGACGTCATTTGCAAGAAGGTCCTGGGTTTGAGTTTCAGTGGCTGGTGACGGCTTTTCTGTGTGGAATTTCCATGTTCTCCCAGTGTCTGCGTGGGTTTCCCCCCATAGTCCAAAGACATGCAGGTTAGGCTAATTGGTGGCTCTAAATTGACTGTGAGTGTGAATGGTTGTCTGTGTCTATGTGTCAGCCCTGCGATGACCTGGTGACTTGTCCAGGGTGTACCCTGCCTCTCACCCATAGTCAGCTGGGATAGGCTGCAGCTCACCTGCGACCCTGTAGAATAGGATAAGCGGCTATAGATAATGGATGGATGGAACTATTTAATATGTCTCGTTTTATAAGGTATAATTTCCAGGGGCAATGTCATTTTCATAAGACTTGCACTTTAAGAATTTCAAATCCCAGAGGACCCCTTGATCTTCTCTAACAGAGGGTGGTTTTGCTTGGACATTTTTCAAGTTATCCCCCTTTTCATAGAATCTGCAATTTCAGGATTACTCTGCCTCTTGTATATACATATTAGCATACCAATTTCCACAATAAGAACCTACAAACTCTCGATGTCAGCACTGCTTTGTAATGACACCAGTGCTCACAGACATCACTTGGCTCTCTGAAGACAAAAGCACAAATAATTTTTACAGGAGCATATACAACTACACTGAAATGTCCATTGTGCTGGAGTATGGTTTGAACTGAATTCTAAATGATTTTAGTCCTTTCTATGGTACCCAGAGTCATATCAATGTTCCAGTTGTTATGCAACTGGAAATGAATTAAAACAAAAGTACCTTGATTGAACACAGACCAATATGCAATCGGATACATCGGTCCAGGCGGCACGGTGGCGTAGTGGTTAGCGCTGTCGCCTCACAGCAAGAAGGTCTGGGTTCGAGCCCCATGGCCGGCGAGGGCCTTTCTGTGCGGAGTTTGCATGTTCTCCCCGTGTCCGCGTGGGTTTCCTCCGGGTGCTCCGGTTTCCCCCACGGTCCAAAGACATGCAGGTTAGGTTAACTGGTGACTCTAAATTGAGCGTAGGTGTGAATGTGAGTGTGAATGGTTGTCTGTGTCTATGTGTCGGCCCTGTGATGACCTGGTGACTTGTCCAGGGTGTACCCTGACTTTCACCCGTAGTCAGCTGGGATAGGCTCCAGCTTGCCTGCGACCCTGTAGAACAGGATAAAGCAGCTAGAGATAATGAGATGAGATGAATGAGATGAGATACATCGGTCCAGGGATACGATTCTCAATTTCAGTGTGATAACTGCTTTTCTGTCATGTCATCCTTCTGGAAACAAGGGCCCTTTTGCTCAGACACCAGTCCCCTTGACCAAGCTTCCCATCATGGTTACTCGAATGCCATGTTGTGGTCTCAAACAGGAAGCTATGTTTAGGGAGCGTGTTAATGCTAATCTTTTTCTCACAAATTCAGTTTTTGGGGAATCCACACATTTGGGCTGAGTATACCTGCCTTGGCATACAAAATTTAGCGATGTAAACCAACACACTCTCGATGTCACTAAACACAAGCTGCAGGACATACACTACCGTTCAAAAGTTTGGGGTCACTTTGAAATTTCCTTATTTTTGAAAGAAAAGCACTGTTCTTTTCAATGAAGATCACTTTAAACTAATCAGAAATACACTCTATACATTGCTAATGTGGTAAATGACTATTCTAGCTGCAAATGTCTGGTTTTTGGTGCAATATCTCCATAGGTGTATAGAGGCCCATTTCCAGCAACTATCACTCCAGTGTTCTAATGGTACAATGTGTTTGCTCATTGCCTCAGAAGGATGATTAGAAAACCCTTGTACAATCATGTTAGCACAGCTGAAAACAGTTGAGCTCTTTAGAGAAGCTATAAAACTGACCTTCCTTTGAGCAGATTGAGTTTCTGGAGCATCACATTTGTGGGGTCGATTAAATGCTCAAAATGGCCAGAAAAATGTCTTGACTAGATTTTCTATTCATTTTACAACTTATGGTGGTAAATAAAAGTGTGACTTTTCATGGAAAACACAAAATTGTCTGGGTGACCCCAAACTTTTGAACGATAGTGTAGTTCGTCAAAAGGTGGGCGACACCATCTTGTGATGTCAAGCGTCCAGCTGAGAATGAAGAGCACACTGATTCTAGACTTCAAATCACAGAGGACTCCTTTCAGGGAATGCAGGTTCCAAGAGCAATCCTTTTCAGCAATGATCCAAAAGTGGAACAATGGAGGATCTAGGACACAAATCACAAATACAAATGGAATTCCAAGTTCTTTCTGCTTAATACTGGATTCATTTTGCATTCTTTGGCTCGTCCTGGGAATTGACCATGTCTCAGTAAAAAATAAATAAATTATTAATAATAATAATAATAATAATAATAATAAACAACTCAGTCACCATAAACCCTGTTTTTAAATATCTCCTTTCCAAATGAATGTAGTTCATGTTATTGTTGCAGTAGTCATGAATATGGGCAACGTCAACAAAGGGTTTTCTTGCTAATTATGAAAGCGGACAGCTTGTCCCGACTATCCTCAGACTCACAACCCTTGCTACGGAATTTGTCTCACACACAATAATTTAATTATAGCCATGGTTGACCACAGCAAAATCAATAAAGTCATACAGATTTTCTGAAGAAAGCAAAAGTAACATGAACCTGCTTTCCTTCACACATCTCATGCAACCATCTCATACGTTGAGCAGGATCCTGTAGACATGAAAAAGTCAAACCTTTGAAGGATATAATGAAATTCCAGCAGCACATGAATACTTCAGTGTGGATTGTTTGGCTTG
This sequence comes from Neoarius graeffei, assembly GCF_027579695.1. Lineage (NCBI taxonomy): Eukaryota > Metazoa > Chordata > Actinopteri > Siluriformes > Ariidae > Neoarius > Neoarius graeffei. The sequence goes on from NC_083584.1 coordinate 58,235,939, forward strand.
TTGGTCTAGTGGTATGATTCTTGCTTTGGGTGTGAGAGGTCCTTTGCCTTTGCACCATCGCCTCCTAAGACGCTGTCTTACTGCAGTCTTCGTGCCCTCAACTTTTCTTTTTTTTTACTTTTATGACTACAGTGAAATCAGTAAATTATATGCATTTAAGGAAGCCTGCATCCCTGTCTCCTTCATTTGATTGAATGGTCTCAATTGGGGTGACAATTCATAGCACTGTTTGAAGTGGGTTTATTCTGAGTGTTGGTTAAAAACCTCTGGTAGGTCTAACCACTGGTGGTGGTCACCAAGCACTGGGCCCTGCCACATTAGCAACTGAGGAAAAACTGGAATTAAGACACTTCATGTCTTAAAGTAACGATCAACTAACGAAGTGGCCACTTTGCATCAGGGAATATCTCATGCTCTGTCACTGTTGGTTATTTTCCAATAACAGCATGTTTTATTTTTTCCATGTTGAATTGTTACCTCTGGATGTGATTAGTGACCAGAGAAGTAACTTAAGGAAAGCTACCTCCAGTGTCAATTAATGTGCCTACTCAAAGACAGTCAAATAAGAGCATAAGAAATGGTTTCATCTTCTGTATTAGTGTTTGTGTGTCCTGAATTTAAAATGGTCACATCAGTCCAAATTTAATTTGGTACTTCATATTTTCGAAATGATTTGATTGTACATTCTTACCATGATCTCATTTCATGTGTTCACATTACAAATTTTGAATGAAGTTGTACTGTTTTTTTTTGTCAAACTGATCTTTTGAATCAGATTTGAGCCACTTTTGATTTGTTTTTAATTTCACACTTTATTGCACATACTCTATATACTGTACATCACTTCTGAACCCCCTCCCACACTCATTTCTCTGGGCAAGGATGTACAGCATTTGTTTCTGGCATTTATTAATCTTATCTCCTTTATGACTTATTTGACTATTTAAGATTCTTTGTGAAGTGCAACATGTGGATTATGCATGTAATGTTATTTATTTTGAACTGCAAGTGAACAGAGGTCTATACACACTCGGGGCACTTTTACTCCTAAAAGTGGTTTTGCCTTGTCCAAATCAGAGTGAAATGCAGTACATCACATGTTTGATTCACTGACTTCAGAGTAACAACTGTACAGATGACAGAGTCCTTATATGATTGACTTACATAGATTAATTTATAATCCAAACACTAAAATTATACTTAAATCTAAAAAGTTTTTTACCCCCCGTGGATAACGTAAAAGAGCTGTTTGATAATTTACAGTTCATTTGTCGGTGTATGCACAGGCATTTTTTGTAAAAGAAATTGTTCAGGAAACACTAAAGTTGGCTTTGATAATTAAATGCCATGCTCGTTATATCTGCATGCCAAACCCTGTGTAATAAACTAAACATTAAGTGTGTCGAGATGACCGGACTCAAAAGCAAGACTAGCAGTTCAACAGGTAAGAGTGATTTATTGAAAAGCAAGACAGAAAAAAAAACATGCAAGAAACAATCAGTTACATGGCTGGCCTTCATGCAGTACCTTCCAAGTGATATTTGTCAGGAAACGGAATAAAGACAGACACTCAGTTAACATATTCCCACTCAAAATAAACATGAGGTGCCTGGTCAAACTGTCTTCACGTGGTGAGCAGACTGCTGGAAGCATCAGCCTGAATAAGGAGAAAAACACACAAATCAGTGTGAGACAACTTGCTATCAAGTGCTATACAGCGAGTGTGGCTCCTTCAGGATCTGTGTCCTCGCATGGAGCAACAATAAATGGAACACACTGATTTAAATTGCAAACATTTTATGGTTATGTTATGGTTTTGTGAGGCGGCACGGTGGTGTTGTGGTTAGCACTGTTGCCTCACAGCAAGAAGGTCCTCGGTTTGAGCCCAGCAGCTGACGAGGGTCTTTCTGTGTGGAGTTTGCATGTTGTCCGTGTGGGTTTCCTCCGGGTGCTCCGGTTTTCCCCACAGTCCAAAGACATGCAGGTTAGACTAATTGGTAGCTCCAAATTGACCGTGAGTGTGAACGGTTGTTTGTTTCTATGTGCCTGCGAGGACCTGGTGACTTGTCCAGGGTGTACCCTGCCGCTCACCCATAGTCAACTGGGATAGGCTGCAGCTCATCTGCAACGGGGATAAGTGGCTACAGATAATGGATGGATGGTTTTGTGATTTTTATTTCCCTTCAATACCTGTTTGCAATTCAGTTTCACTGGCAGACAAAATTGCACAAATTATGATAAGGTGCATCACTACTGTTGGGTGTGTTAGAAGCACACGTGTTAGCATTTGCGTGAAATGTGGCATCATAATTTTGTTTGAAGTATAAATTTTTAAAATGAAGCACATAGTATAGTTTCCAGATATGAGAATTTCTCATACAGATAAATAACTATAAATCTTCATTTGTTTGTGAACAATAATGTTTGAGTGAGTAAATTTGGTGGTGGATTCAGACTTTATAGTACACACATGTACAGAACCAATCAAAGGTTTGGACACCTAATTCAATGTTTTTTCTTTATTTTTATTCAAAGATTTATTACAACACCATGTCTTAAACTAATGATGGATGTCGTTTCTCTTTACTTAGTTGAGCGGGTCTTGATATATAGATTAGTACAGTCGTAAAATAGGGCTATTTACTGTACTTTTATTATTTACTACTTGATCTCAATCACATTAAAAAGGCAAGAAACTCGTTCACTAATTAACTTTAGATGAAGCACGCCTGTTAATTGAAAAGCATTCCAGGTGACGACCTCATGAAGCCGGTGAAGATAATGCCAATAGTGTACAAAGCGTCATCAAGATAAACAGTGACTACTTTGAAGAATCTAAAATATGAAACGCTTTTCACATTTTCTTTGTTTACCACATAATTCCATACATGTTCCATGTGTTATTTCATAGTTGTGATGTCATCAGTATTGTTCTACAATGTGGAAAATAGTCAAAATACAGAAAACCCTGTGAATGAGTAGGGGTACACAAACTTTTGACTGGTACTGTAATTACAGCATAGATTATACAGAGTACATTATTAACGCAGATACTCAGGGGTGTTCTTTAAGGGGGAACATTTAATCTGACCTGCAGTTCTTCTGCCAGTTCGAGTAGACTCTCCAGGATCATGTCACCCTCCCTGAGATCTGCAGATTCGCCTGCTTGCCAGTTTGGATTCTGACCAGTGTAATGGTGGTGGCCGAAGAAGGAATACTGGACAATAAGGGGTAAAATTGTGTTACAACACACATCAAGGTTTCACTTTTTTTGACATCCCAACATTCCCTTCACAACACAAATCATCAAATCTTAATATGGATGCACAGGCTCAAATAATGACTGGCAATTTCTTCTGATTAGTACACAATCTGAAAAAGTTTCTCAGCACTCACAGGGTAATATCCATAATAAATGTTGGAGCCAGCTGGGTGTTGGGAGAAGGTCATGTTTGAATCCAAGGAGCCAGCTGGGTGTTGGGAGAAGTTCATGTTTGAATCCAAGGAGCCTGGGCTACAGTAGTGATACCCTGCAAAAAAAAAAAAGTTATTAAATGACTTCCCATTTGGGAACACATTAACACCATCTCAGTAAAGCATTATTCTGGAAAATATTACAATACAGCTCCTATAGCCACTCTTATTTCCTCCCTACTGTACTAAACGGTGCTGACATATCAAGCTTTAAAAATAGTTGTGTCAGAAACAATTGAAAGAAATCACATGCAGTATAAAGCCTGACCGATAGACAGGTTGGCCAAATTAAGGCCCTGTTAAATTATTGGTATCAACAGAAATCATGTGCATGAAGCACCTCTAATATAATTAAAAAATAAATATTCAGTATGAAAAAGCACACGAGTGCAAACAAAAGCCAAAAACATACTGCCAAGCACCATATGGCATTATCACTCGTATTTTGTTCAAAAAAAAAAAAAAAAGAAGCAGTTTTGCAAGACATCGTAGTACTTGCTGCTTATAAGAAACACCAACACTGATGCTGAGAAACAATACACTGGGCGACATCCCAAATTGCAAGTGTACATCAAAATAATACACCATAACACAGTATTTGCTTCAGAAGCATGCGATTGGGATGTATAGTAGATTTACAAGAATTAAACTATCATACTATTCATTACCTGGTGCGTAAAATCCGTAATGTGAGTGATGAGGTATGAACATCCCAGCAGGCATTGAGCTTGGTGAGCCCTCATGGATGTGCCTGCAGCTGGATTGGTGCGAACACTGCAAGTTCATTGGGAAGTGGTGGAACCCAGAGCCTGGATTGCCATGGCCCATTACAGATGCTTGGGAGGGTTCGGATGTCCTGTCACAATCCATCACATTCTGTGAGCCATCACCATGATGGTTGTGAAGAGTTTCCTCAACCAAGACTGAATCTAAACACAGAGACAGGGCAGATATTAATGAATAAAAAGTACTAAAAATTCAGATGATTGCTAGAGACCAAAAACTTAGCTAGCTGGCACTGTACAAGCAAGATGACTTTCCTTTTCTTATTCTCTGTCTATTGTCTACAAATTCCTGTAGATGACTCACTTTTTTTTCAAGGCTATGCTCCGATTAGTGAAATAGTCGTTTTAGGTGTGTCCAAACTTTTTACTGGTACTGTAGCTAGCCCTTTATCAGTGTACCATATGAAAAATCTCCACACCCAAACTACCATAAATATCATTTTAAAAAAAAATTACCATAAATAACCCAAAAATATGTTTTCAACTAGAATACTTGCATGTGGAAGGTGATCCCTCTTGATTTGCAATATTTGTTGGCATAATGTTAATCGTGAAGCATTCAGTCCCCTTTCAAGGAATTTAGTCCACTCTCTTATCTGTTATCTTATGTCTCGTGCACATTCGAGGATTTTCAAATCTTAGCCAAGTTTAAAAATGTGGGCCACAGACAGATTTAATCGATTTTTTTTTTTTGTATTTTAGTCGTAAGAATGCACACACCAGATGATTCATTCAAGGTGCAAGACCACACATTTGGCGATTATACTGAAACGATGTAGATGAATAAATACGTATTTTAAACTACCAACCGTTTATCATCGTAGCAGAGTTTTCCTTGGGTGAATTCGCCATCTGATAACAGAAACCCTTTGTTAACTTGCTGGTCACCTTTATCCCAGCAGCAATCTTGGCCTTGTTGCCAGGCGTGAGTCGCTTTAATTTGACCAGAAGCTCTGGGTTTGCCCGTCTGAAGTACTCATTGTGAAAGTGATGCCGCTGGGCCAAGGCGAAAGCTTTGCCGAGTTGCTGCTTCTCTGAGCTGTCATGATCTGGGTGCACTTTTCTGAAACCATACAGGTTTAGCTGGCGAAAGAAACTGATGATGGAAGTGGTTTTGAAGTACACTCTCGTCTGCTCATTAGGAGAACCTAACACTTCTTCTTCAAAGGGTTCCTGATAGATGAGTACTTGTTCCCCACTGGAGTCCCAGCAGATTGAGCAAATTTGAGGATCGTTCACCAAACGCCACAACTTGCTGGGGAAATGGTTGGGGTTGATCGGGACAGTGAAGCATGTTTCTTTGACTTCCATACCAGCTGAAGAATTTGCAAGCACCTGGTGAAAACGGACAGGAGCTCAGGGTTAGTGAACTGGAGTTATTGATTTATATAGACATTTGTAAACTAACTTGATTACAACAGTTGCTCTTTAGTGTTGACTAGTTAGCAAGGCTGGGGGGGGGGGGGGGGGGACAACAACGTGTCACACTCTCAGAAAATAAAGTGCAGTAGTAGTCCTATTATGCATTGTCATTGGGACAGTACCCTCTAATGTGCTTATTTGTCCCATTTATATACTTCCTGGGAACGCATATGGACCTTTCTGATCCTAAGAAGTACCCATAGTTACCTTGAGGCCCAATAATGAGCCCTAAGGGTACATTAGTGTAGATTGTACCTTGGGGAACAGAAATGGACTCTTACTGTAACACTATTTCTGACAGTGGAGACTTGACCAGCCTCCTTTTTATTTGTTTTGTTTTAAAATAATCAAACAAAATCCAGACCCAAAGTCAGTTTGAATTACACGATCATGTGTGGCTTATTGTCTGATATCTGGAAACATACACCTGTTATTTTGGTTCCTTTTGGAGGTTCTCTCTTCTCAGAACCGTTAAAACTATGCGGGAACCGTTACTCACGCACCAGTCTCGCGCGTTTACATTCAAAAGGAGACAAGCATGCGCATTTTCTTCTCTAGCACGCGCTGTGGAAAAACATGAATATTCAATGAGCGCGCGCGTGGACTTGTCCAATCAGAGTAACAAGCGCATGTAACTTCATCCGGCCCCCTGATCTCTCTGCAAAACATCTGACTATTTTCTACATTGTAGAACAATACTGAAGAGATAGAAACTATCAAATAACATATGGAACATAGTCCATTTCCACATCAGTCGAAATAAAGTCAATATTTGGTGTGAGATGACCCTTTGCTTGAAAAAAAAAATAGTAGTCTGAGGTACAATGAGTGCAGTTTTATGCGGAAGTGAGCTGTAGGTTTTACTGAGCATCTTGCAGAACCAGCCGCAGTTCTTCGGGACACTTTGACTGTCACACTCACTTCTTCATTTTGCACCCCAGCAGCCTTCATAACGTTTCCTTTTTTAATCTGAAAAGTGCTCATGTAATATGCTGTTCAAACATTTTGTTTTTTCTGTAACATTTAATTTTGTGCTGGAAAATGAATGTTTGGGACTCTAAAATGTTTTTGTACTCACGCGATAATGTAGAAGGCATAAAATAAAAATCTATAACAGTTTGTATGAAAAAATAGGGTGCATAAGACTTTTGCACAGTCCTGTGTATATATAAAAATATTACTGCATTTGTGAATCTTATTTTCTTTCACAAGAAATTTCAAAGCAGGTGTCTATCCATCCATCCATCCATCCATTATCTGTGGCCGCTTATCCTGTTCTACGGGGTCGCAGGCAAGCTGGAGTCTATCCCAGCTGACCATAAACTGGAACATTTACTGGAAGATTACAGTAACTGGCAAACACACCGCCTAGTGGCCAGCGTTAGTAATTACCAGTCAGACACCCCGCCTAGTGGCCAGCGTTAGTAATTACCAGTCAGACACCCCGCCTAGTGGCCAGCGTTAGTAATTACCAGTCAGACACCCCGCCTAGTGGCCAGCGTTAGTAATTACCAGTCAGACACCCCGCCTAGTGGCCAGCGTTAGTAATTACCAGTCAGACACCCCGCCTAGTGGCCAGCGTTAGTAATTACCAGTCAGACACCCCGCCTAGTGGCCAGCGTTAGTAATTACCAGTCAGACACCCCGCCTAGTGGCCAGCATTAGTAATTACCAGTCAGACACCCCGCCTAGTGGCCAGCGTTAGTAATTACCAGTCAGACACCCCGCCTAGTGGCCAGCGTTAGTAATTACCAGTCAGACACCCCGCCTAGTGGCCAGCGTTAGTAATTACCAGTCAGACACCCCGCCTAGTGGCCAGCGTTAGTAATTACCAGTCAGACACCCCGCCTAGTGGCCAGCGTTAGTAATTACCAGTCAGACACCCCGCCTAGGGCGGCACGGTGGTGTAGTGGTTAGCGCTGTCGCCTCACAGCAAGAAGGTCCTGGGTTCGGGGCCGGCGAGGGCCTTTCTGTGTGTTTGCATGTTCTCCCCGTGTCCGCGTGGGTTTCCTCCGGGTGCTCCGGTTTCCCCCACAGTCCAAAGACATGCAGGTTAGGTTAACTGACCGTAGGTGTGAATGGTTGTCTGTGTCTATGTGTCAGCCCTGTGATGACCTGGCGACTTGTCCAGGGTGTACCCCGCCTTTCACCCGTAGTCAGCTGGGATAGGCTCCAGCTCGCCTGCGACCCTGTAGAAGGATAAAGCGGCTAGAGATAATGAGATGAGATACCCCGCCTAGTGGCCAGCGTTAGTAATTACCAGTCAGACACACCGCCTAGTGGCCAGTGTTAGTAATTACCAGTCAGACACACTGCCGAGTGAAGAATGTCTCAGCGTTAAGAGGGTTTTGGGAAACCCAGCCCTGATCAGTATGAAGGTAGAGAAGAAGGAATGAGAATAGACAGTCATGCGATTAGTGTGTGTCGTGTTAGTAGACTATTAAAACTTAAAAAAATACAAATCACTCAGTTAATACAAGGTGACTTACTCCGAAGGAGAAGATTAAACCGCTGATGGCCGCTGATGAATTGCTGATAAGTTGCTGATGATTGCTGGAAACTCGCTGTTACTCGCTGTGAAGGTTTGTGTCGCTCTGAAGCTCTGTGTGGATGTGCGGCTCTTATATAGCTGCAGATTTTGAAACATAACTAATTAAACTGTTTTCATTTAAACTAATTAAACTGTTTTCATTTAAACTAATTGAACTAATGAAATTGTCTGAATCATGTGACCTGGGTTTTCCCCTAAACTTTCGGGGAAAACCCAGGTCATGTGACCAGGTGACATCAGCTCCCTGAGAGAGCGACAGAGCGCGCGCATCCTGATCGCTGTGTGTTGCTCAGTAGCCCATTCAGTGCTGTGTGTGGGCGGCTTTCCATCTTCTCTCCCGGACCGAGAGCGCATAGGCTCGCCAGAGTGAAGCCATCTGGCCGCCATCTTACCCCTCACATCGCGTCGATTTGGTTTGTGTGTTAAACCGTCATATCCGATCAAACTGGCCCCAAGACAAGTATCTCCTGACCCCCATCCCCATTACCTCCTCTTATTTTCTCAACTTTACCCCCATTCCTTACATATCTTTATAGCGCTCCCCTTCACTGTTTTTTTTCTTTTCCATTTCAGTCTCTGGTCATTTTTTTGAACAGCTCTTTTACTACTATAATTATTTTTACAGACATTATTTCAGTTTATCTTTTTCTTTTGTTTAGTTCTTCCTTCCTTTCTATCTGTTTATTTAAATACCAATGCAAAGGCTATCCTTCCTTTCTGTTTAGGACAGCTGTTGAAACAGGAATATTTTCTCATGTTATTTGCCATTTTCACTTCATTCTTAGTCAGGTTTTAACAGTATTTATTGGTCACAAGCTGCATGAATATTGTGACAGTGAATTATGTGACTTTGCAGCTTTCACTGATTATTTCTTCCATACAGCGTTCCAATGCTCTCCCAACTGAGCTGCTTTACCTGAAAATCAGTAACGTATGAGGTAAAAATCAGCCGCTTGGTCCAGGAGCAAGGTGAATCCCGTTTTATCTGATGACCACGTTCGTAGAACAAGCCTGACCATGCCACCATCAGAGCTCTGTTCTAACGCTCCCCGAGCCACCATGTTGCACCCCGTGCACACATTTCTTTAACTGCATGGACCAAAATTCACAGCCATAGGGTGGCCAGACGTCCGGCTTCCAAGTCCGGCCCTGGCTGGGACTTGGAAACACGAGTCTGTCCGGTAAACCAGCTGCTCACAACTAAACTTGTTAGGATATGGATGACAGTGCAAATGCACATCTACTATATCTACCTTAAGTTTAATTTCAGTGGTTTATTACTCCACAATGTTTTTAACAAATACAAATATGGTGTTCTAGCCAATTAAGAGCTAATACATGAATTATAATAAATACTATGAATGCTTTAAAACGTTTTATAATGTTGCCTATTTGTTCTTTGAGAATCTACAAATGTAGTGCTTTTTGGTACTCAGCACCTTAAGTTTAATTTCAGTGGTTTGTTAACTCCACAATGTTTTTAATAAATATACTGTGTGCTCTAGCCAATTAAGAGCTAATACATGAATTATAATAAATACTATGAATGCTTTGACCTTACTCTTTTTTCCCCACAATCATAATCTTTAACCCTACAAAATTGCGATGTTGATTTCACCAAACTTGAGTGACGTGCATAAAAATAATCCATTCTCAATCTTGCCACTGTGGTTTACATAAAAATTTGAGGGCTATGAATCAGATGGGATTTGCCATTATTCACCCTAAAATTGATTAGAATGCAGGAAATTGCATCTAAGAAATCCAAAATTTTCTGGGGGAGGGCCCCCAGACCCCCCATCCAAATAATGTCCTCCTTTTTGGTGTTATGGAAATGGTCACCCTAGCCATGACCCATTTTCATCTTTAACAAAAGTTATTTCTTTGTCCATCATTCAAAGTGGGCAAAAGCTATTAAAGGTTCCACCAAGAATTGGACTCGGATGACTGGATTCAAAGGCCAGAGTGCTAACCGTTACACCATGGAACCAAGTTATGCTCCACTTTTATTTTTCAGAAGATGACTACAGACCAGGGACATTGCTAGACATAAAGCTCTACTGGGGCACAGCCCCCCCCCCCCCCATATCAAAGGTTTATGGTAGTTATTGATTTTCACCCTGGCAAGACTGCATAGTTTTTGTAGCTTATATAAATGCTAGTATGCACTGACTTTTGAGTGCTGTGGGATTCTGTAGATTAGAACTAACTAACTACTTTTGACAATGCAGTGAACTTACTGAAGGTTGACAGCCATAAATCAAATGCATACAGCATCAACAACTAGCATCACTGTTGCCAGCTGACAGAGCATAGCTCAATGATGATAATATTAACATACAGCTAGATCATCTTACCTCCCTCCACCTTATCCACATCTCTCCTTACTGCTTCTCTCCCTGCCTCTGTTTTGGATGAAGAATTTCCTGATGTCCATCTGCAGAGGTACAACCACGATTCCAAAAAAGTTGGGACAAAGTACAAATTGTAAATAAAAACGGAATGCAATGATGTGGAAGTTTCAAAATTCCATATTTTATTCAGAATAGAACATAGATGACATCAAATGTTTAAACTGAGAAAATGTATCATTTAAAGAGAAAAATTAGGTGATTTTAAATTTCATGACAACACATCTCAAAAAAGTTGGGACAAGGCCATGTTTACCACTGTGAGACATCCCCTTTTCTCTTTACAACAGTCTGGGGACTGAGGAGACAAGTTGCTCAAGTTTAGGGACAGGAATGTTAACCCATTCTAGTCTAATGTAGGATTCTAGTTGCTCAACTGTCAGGTCTTTTTTGTCGTCTCTTCCGTTTTATGATGCGCCAAATGTTTTCTATGGGTGAAAGATCTGGACTGCAGGCTGGCCAGTTCAGTACCCGGACCCTTCTTCTACGCAGCCATGATGCTGTAATTGATGCAGTATGTGGTTTGGCATTGTCATGTTGGAAAATGCAAGGTCTTCCCTGAAAGAGACGTCGTCTGGATGGGAGCATATGTTGCTCTAGAACCTGGATATACCTTTCAGCATTGATGGTGTCTTTCCAGATGTGTAAGCTGCCCATGCCACACGCACTAATGCAACCCCATACCATCAGAGATGCAGGCTTCTGAACTGAGCACTGATAACAACTTGGGTCGTCCTTCTCCTCTTTAGTCCGAATGACACGGCGTCCCTGATTTCCATAAAGAACTTCAAATTTTGATTCGTCTGACCACAGAACAGTTTTCCACTTTGCCACAGTCCATTTTAAATGAGCCTTGGCCCAGAGAAGACGTCTGCGCTTCTGGATCATGTTTAGATACGGCTGCTTCTTTGAACTATAGAGTTTTAGCTGGCAACGGCGGATGGCACAGTGAATTGTGTTCACAGATAATGTTCTCTGGAAATATTCCTGAGCCCATTTTGTGATTTCCAATACAGAAGCATGCCTGTATGTGATGCAGTGCCGTCTAAGGGCCCGAAGATCACGGGCACCCAGTATGGTTTTCCAGCCTTGACCCTTACGCACAGAGATTCTTCCAGATTCTCTGAATCTTTTGATGATATTATGCACTGTAGATGATGATATGTTCAAACTCTTTGCAATTTTACACTGTCAAACTCCTTTCTGATATTGCTCCACTATTTGTCGGTGCAGAATTAGGGGGATTGGTGATCCTCTTCCCATCTTTACTTCTGAGAGCTGCTGCCACTCCAAGATGCTCTTTTTATACCCAGTCATGTTAATGACCTATTGCCAATTGACCTAATGAGTTGCAATTTGGTCCTCCAGCTGTTCCTTTTTTGTACCTTTAACTTTTCCAGCCTCTTATTGCCCCTGTCCCAACTTTTTTGAGATGTGTTGCTGTCATGAAATTTCAAATGAGCCAATATTTGGCCTGAAATTTCAAAATGTCTCACTTTCGACATTTGATATGTTGTCTATGTTCTATTGTGAATACAATATCAGTTTTTGAGATTTGTAAATTATTGCATTCTGTTTTTATTAACAATTTGTACTTTGTCCCAACTTTTTTGGAATCGGGGTTGTAATTCAGTAATATTTAGTGGTATAGAACATACAGTTTCACTTAAAAATATATACTTTTGCTGCGTGAACTTGCGTGGCATCGCTGTACCTTCCTTTTCGCGTGCTTGGCTGTATGTGCGTTCCCTACATCCACATGGATGTGCAGATACACAGAATGCGCGTCTTATATTTAGGGACAGAAAGTTGCCTACATTGATGCACCTTGAACTAGAAAAACACCAACTCTATTCCTGATATTATCGATCTAAATTAACCATAGGCTATTTTCAGGCTATACTATCTTTACTTTTAAGCTCATGGTCATTATACGGGCCATTCATTTACATGCTATAATGATATGATCTATGTTTTGTTTTGTTTTGAGGACTGTCTAGGTTATGATAATATTTGCATATTTCCATCAGGCTTTTCTATCAAGGAAAAACGTTTTGAGTTTATGAATTTTCCATGTTCTTGAATGTATGCCACTATAGGAAGCATGGCAACCGAATATCTTTTCATACTTGTGTGGATTGTTTGTAATCTGGCAACATAAATATTTTGATAGTGGGATAGGCTACTGTATGTCTTAGCAATATTTTGTAAATCTATATCATGTACCGGCATAACTATGTAATGTAAGCGACATTAGAATATCAGTCCAAAGACAAATTGTTGCTGTAATTTGCTGTTGCTGTAATTTCAAAACCAGATTAATTGCGAAAGGCAAAAGGCCCAGATGAATACTTTATACCATTTGAAACGGGAGGGACTGTTGTGTATTTTGATGGATGGTTTGTTGTGTAAACTCAGGAGTTAGCGAGGGATTGCGTCGACAAAAACGGATGTGGAGATGGATGCAGAGCTGTATGCAGAATATGATTAAATTTGATGTGAATTCATTGATGTTAATTTTCGCAAACCGTTTATCACAGCAACTAGTGGGTAGCACCGTTGCAAAACTCAAGTTGTGTGTGTGTGGTCATTGTGTGAGGAGTATTCCACCAGCAATTTTATAGAGACGAATGGGTGTGGTTTGATCGCATCGGTCGTATAGTCTATATTCCGCAATGCCAAAGGCATTACTGTTTCTGAAATGTGATCAGGAAATTTTACTGGGGCACAGCAGGTATATACTGCACGTGCCCCAGTAAAATGGGTTTGGTGATGCTGATGACACAGACATATAGTGCATTATATCATTGAAGCTGCAATGATACTGCAATAAACCCCAGGTCCAAAATTGCAGAACTGGCCCATACCCATCTTGAAAAGAACTTGTTCCATGTTAAAGTGTTAGTCTAATGAAAATTACTTCATAAAATCCCAGGTTTTCTGTGTATCATGTGCTCAAAAAGGGTGGAAAGTTCAAGGATAAATAAAAAATTGATTCAAAAAGTCATTTTTTGCATCTGAATTCTGTTCAAAAAATCACTAAAAGCTTATCTGCCATTATTAGATCGCAGCGATTTACAGGTCAGCGGCGCTGCATGTGTGACGTCATTTGCACCACTGCCTTCTTTTGTGTTCACACGAACTCTACACTATTCGCTCCAGTGGTGTGTGTTCTTAATACTGATTCTTTTAAAAAACGACACGAAAGCTCTTCAAATTCATCCTCAAACTTTGGTTGGTTGTCTGAGGACAATTTAGAACCTATAGCCACAGAGAAAGAGGCAGATGAATACGCAAGCCAAGTCGTTCGTGAAGAAGAAGAGCAACAGCTGTTCCAGCCATTTTCTGGAACCCAGGAAATTAATACATGGTAGAAATATATATATATATCTCGTCTCGTCTCGTCTTCTTCCGCTTTATCCGGGACCGGGTCGCGGAGGCAGCAGTCTAAGCAGGGAAGCCCAAACTTCCCTTTCCCCAGACACCTCGGCCAGCTCCTCGGGAAGAACACCGAGGCGTTCCCAGGCCAGCTGAGAGACATAGTCCCTCCAGCGTGTCCTGGGTCTTCCCCGGGGCCTCCTCCCGGGGGGACATGCCTGGAACACCTCCCCAGGGAGGCGTCCAGGAGGCATCCGAAAAAGATGCCCGAGCCACCTCAGCTGATTCCTCTCGATGTGGAGCAGCAGCGGCTCTACTCCGAGCTCCTCCCGAGTGACTGTGCTTCTCACCCTATCTCTAAGGGAGCGCCCAGCCACCCTGCGAAGGAAACTCATTTCGGCCGCTTGTATCCGCGATCTTGTCCTTTCGGTCATTACCCAAAGCTCATGACCATAGGTGAGAGTCGGAACCATACGTTTGGGCCTGCCAGGTCTGTCCAGCTTCCTCCTCCGCCAGCGGATCCAACTCACCACCAGGTGGTGATCAGTTGACAGCTCAGCCCCTCTCTTCACCCGAGTGTCCAAGACATAGGGCCGGAGATCAGATGAAACGACTACAAGGTCTATCATTGACCTCCGACCTAAGGTGTCCTGGTGCCACGTGCACTTATGGACACCCCTATGCTCGAACATGGTGTTCGTTATGGACAAACCATGACTAGCACAGAAGTCCAATAACAAAACACCACTCGGGTTCAGATCGGGGAGGCCGTTCCTCCCAACCACGCCCCTCCAGGTGTCACTGTCATCTCCCACGTGAGCATTGAAGTCCCCCAGTAACACAATGGAGTCCCCAGTCTGAGCACTCCTCAGTACCTCTCCCAGGGACTCCAAGAAGGCCGGATACTCTATACTGCTATTTGGGCCATAGGCACAAACAACAGCAAGAGCCCTCTCCCCAATCCGAAGGCGCAGCGAGGCGACCCTCTCGTTCACTGGGGTAAACTCCAACACATGGCGGCTGAGCTGGGGAGCTATAAGCAAGCCCACACCAGCCCGCCGCCGCTCACCACGGGCGACTCCAGAGAAGTGGAGAGTCCAGCCCCTCTCGAGGAGCTGGGTTCCAGAGCCCAAGCTGTGCGTGGAGGTGAGCCCGACTATCTCTAGCCGGTACCTCTCAACCTCCCGCACAAGCTCAGGCTCTTTCCCCCCCAGCGAAGTGACATTCCATGTCCCAACAGCCAGCCGCTGTGTCCGGGGATCAGGTCGTCGAGGCCCCTGCCTTCGACTGCCACCCAATCCACATTGCACCAGTCCCCTACTGCTACCTCTGTGGGTGGTGAACCCACAGGAGGTCGGGCCCACGTCAGCTCTTCGGGCTGAGCCCGGCCGGGCCCCATGGGCAAAGGCCCGGCCACCAAGCGCTCGCATACGAGCCCCAACCCCGGGCCTGGCTCCAGGGTGGGGCCCCGGCTGCGTCATCCCGGGCGACGTCACGGTCCTCGGATTTTTCTCCATAGGGGTTTTGGTGAACTGCTCTTAGTCTGGCCTGTCACCTAGGACCTGTCTGCCTTGGGAAACCCTGACAGGGGCATAATGCCCCCGACAACATAGCTCCTAGGATCATTCAAGCACACAAACCCCTCCACCACAATAAGGTGGCAGTTCAAGGAGGGGTATATATATATATATATATATATATATATATATATATATATATATATATATATATATATTGTAATTGTCATCTTTGTAACCTCACTTGATAGACACAAGGCAGGCTAAATAATGGTAATAAATAATGGTAATAAATAGACACTGACTTTTACTTTTCACTGCTGGAGCACAACAGGCAGGAATTTATTAGGATTCACCTCCAAAACTAAGTCACTCATAAAACTACAACCTTTTCTAATTCTAACAGTACCAATTAGGACCACATACTGTACACCCTTTATATTTTGTCCTACTGTCACCTCACAGCAAGAAGGTCCGGGTTCAAACCCAGCAGCCAGTGAGGGCCTTTATGTGTGGAGTTTGCATGTTCTCCCCATGTCTGCATGGGTTTCCTGTGGATGCTCCGGTTTCCCCCACAGTCCAAAGACATGCAGGTTAGGTTAACTGGTGGCTCTAAATTGACCGTAGGTGTGAATGTGAGTGGTTGTTTGTCTCTAAGTGTCAGGCCTGCGATAACCTGGCGACTTGTCCAGGGTGAACCCCGCCTCTCGCCCATAGTCAGCTGGGATAAGCTCCAACTTGCCTGCGATCCTATAGAACAGGATAAGCATCTACAGACGATGGATGGATGGATATTTTGTGCTACAGTGTGAAGTAGAGGTGTGTATGGGGGGGTTGTCAGCGCGCAATTACCTTTATTTATTTATTTATTTATTTATTTATTTATTTTTTAACTAAAATCATTGTATCTCTGCAACCATGAAAATGCATTTGAAAACCAGATGGCAAGAGCCTTCTGTGATCCAGCTTTCAATCAACTTTCACAGCGATGCACTCAAATTTAGAGAGCAAGAACAGTACTGAAAACACTATCATTCTGTATCTAGCACACCATTCAACAAGCCCCCTGAAACGTGTGTTCTGAAACCATCTCAAGTAGCACTTTGAGGCATTTTCTTCAAGAGCCAAATTGGTGAAAGAGTTCTTCGCGGAGCAATCTTATTTTTATCATGAGCTTGAAAAAATATCCTGGATGATCATCATAGAGATTGGAGTGCATCTGAATGTCTCTGCATTAGACTGTGCAAAAAGTCCAGCAACATTTTGTTGGTGCATCACCTTGATGTGATTTCAAGAAACAGCCTTCTAAACTGGAGTCACATGTGCTACCTTTGCGCCACAAGGTCTGGGGGTAGCTGGTGCACACTGGACCATCAAGGCACAGAGTTGGCATCGCTCTGAAATCTGAACTCAAGCTTTGCCAGAGGACGGGCACAAGCTCAATACAAAAGCATGGCCTGACTGGACTACCCTTCCCAATATATTCAGCGATATTTCCAAGATCATATGGTAGTTCTCACCTCGGTGCATGAATGTAAAGTGTGGACAACTGATGCTCAGCTTAGGTGCGAGACACGCAATGTGACAAGACTGAGGGTCAACTTTATTTTGGCTCACATCAAACTTTTACATTTTCTATGAATATCGACGTTTTTGAACGCGGCAAAGACCAGATGGCATGAGCAGGGGATTCATTTAATCAGAAGAAGCTGTCGAACATGTGTGTCCAAGGTCCTGACACGCTTTGACTGTTAAAGAAACATAAGAGCGTAGCCTGGGAAGCTCATTGGGGAGCACATCAGTGTTTTAATCTGATGGTCCAATGGCTAGTTCACTGCTTGTCAGAGGAATAGACTTGTTTTTTCGTCATTTGGTCTCCTTGTCCCGAAAAGACAAGCATTTGATGCATGTCAAACCAGTCCAATACCATGACAAGAAAGGCATTCCTTGAACCCAGGCAAGACCTTTTATAAAGAAGAGTCGTGCTGGTAGCATTCTGCAAGTGAGCTGCTGGTCAAGATCCTTCATGTTGTAAAAGAAAACACATGTCCCATGCTCACCTTAGAGCCTGCACTGCTCAGTTGATAGGTCCAAGATTCAGCATCCTTTGAGTTAACTGTACGGTTTGACAGGTTAAACAAGTACTTTTTTGACATTATTTGTTCCAGATGACGGGCAATCGAGGAAAAGGTGCTAGAGTGCTGCTTTTTATGAGTTAAACAGAGACAAGATGACACCTTGTTATCCTTGGATAGTGCTGTTGAACAAAAAAATAGGAGACAAGCACCCTGCTGTTCATTTCATGAGTCAGTTACATAAATAAGCTTTTGACAGCCGCAAGATCATCTCTGATCCAGTGCGGAGGACAAATTTTCTCAGTGGAAACAGTTGGATGTGTGCATCCACAGGCTCAACACATTCTTTCCCGAAAGCAAAGCTGGAAGCCCGAGTAGCTCAGTTGGTAGTACATCAGACTTTTAATCTGAGGGTTCAGGTGCTTGTTTTGATAGGTTTACTGTCTCAGAGGGGAAAGCCAAGACCTGGTTAAAAACGCATTTGAAAACAACCAGATAGCAAGAGCTTTCTGTGATCCAGCTTTAAATCATACTTTCACCGTGATGCACTCAAGTTCAGAGCAGAAACGGCAGTGTGGTTGAAGTGGGCAGGTGTCAAACTTGGAACTTTCATGTCATGATTGGAGTTAATAATAAACGATATCACTGATGAATGTCCCTTCCCTCAAACCAATATATCAATAATTTTTTATGGTTTCATATAGAATAGAATAGAATGCCTTTATTGTCACTATACACATGTACAATGAGATTTAAAGCATCTCCAATAACAGTGCAAACAGCGTGTAGAGAGAGAGAGAGAGGAAGGGGGGTAAGGTGCACAGTCTGAGGTGTATTTGTTGTGTTACACATTATGGAGTGAGGTATTGCACATATAAAGTATTGCACAGAGACAGTCACATTATAAATTATTGCACGAGAGAGTCACATTATAAGATAAAATATTACACATTATGAATTATTGCAAGGTAAGGTAAGGTGCACAGACTTGAGGTGTATGTACTGTGTGTAAGGTGCACAGTCCTGAGGTGAATGTGTTGCGTTTCACATTATGGAGTGTGGTATTGCACATTAGGCCAAAAAAAAAAAAGTGTGTTTCCGGTTACGTAGATTTCAAAACTAGGGTCGGTAGGCAGGCATTTTTTTTTTTTGAATTTTTTTTTTCAAGATGGCTGCCATAACCTATATTTAGACAGGAATAATTTCACAAAATATAATGAATTTCTTTGCAGGTCACCTGAGTTACCACCTTCTGATGAATCTGATGCAGCATGAGACACCTTTTAACATGAATTTTTCTGTAAATATAACAGCTCAATACACCATGTTTGTTTCAGTTCAGGGTCTATGGTTATAAAGGTGAAGAACAACAGCTTACTGCATTCACAGTGGTGTGATGGTTAGCATGCTGGCCTGGCACTGTAGTGACCTGGGTTCAAATCCCAGTGGCGACACCAAAAGTTTGTAACCTGGTTTCTCAAACTGCATAGTATCCCATATTTAATACATATGCTACATTTAAAAACAAGAAAATTCGAGATAGCTTTTGGAATATGGTCTGAGTGGCTATATTCAAAGTATCAAATGTTCATTTATAAATTAATAAAATGAGGTTTAAATTTGAAAATAGTCAACACATTTGGAAGTAGAAAAGAAACTGTGCCTAAATATATTTAGATTTAATTTATTTAACATTCTTAACAAATTACACAAAATTGATTCACAGAATAGTATATATAGGAATCCACTTTTGATAGCAACATGATAAATACTTTTACATACAGTTTTGCTATGAAACTAGGACAATATTTGGAAATTTGATCTTTTGGCCATATATTTATAATTATTGTCATGTTCATAATTTATTGATTCAATGCACCTCCTTTCTGATATTGCACCATTTAAAAAAAGGTGTCTACGAATTCACCTACATTTTGTCTACGAATTTCTATCTACGAATTCACTTTGTCTACGAATTCACCAATCCCCTTTTTATAATTGTACAGATATATTTAATATATATTTATATATTTAAGGTAATATAATGCTTTTAATGTTCATGCACTTTTTAAAATGTGATTTTACAAATACAAATTTATGTTTATAATTTCAGGGTTCTTCTTTAATTTATTAAATATTTGTGGGTTGGGGGATCTAGGGGATAGCTTCATGGCTAATCCCTTGCTAGATCATGCTAGAAAATCGTTTTGACTTGGACACATGTTCAGCGATTTTCAGATTTATCTATACGCACCTACTGGTCTTTTTCGGTGGAAACTCACGTCCTCTCGCCATGAGAATCTGAAAAGCGTCGATAGTCTTCGCTGTAGCTTCGTTGGCAGCCGTTTCCAAAGGGTTGTCCACTGGGATACAAGTATACTTTAACTTTTTTACGCCAAAATTGGCCACAAGGTCACCAATTATAAGACCAGGATCCACATCAAAATATTTCGTTGACGAGTTTATGTCCAGATCTGTGGAGGCCTTGCTTTGAAAGATTTCCCCTTTACCGTGTTCACTATGGTAGTGATAAAAAATGTCTCGCACAGTCAACAGTTTTGAAAATGATGTCAGTGCCTTAATGCCGCCAATGTGTTTACAAGGATCAATTTCAATCGCCACGACCACATGTGAGAACATGGCAGCCGCCATTTTCCCAGTGAGTGACAAAAACTTCCGGTTCACGCGGTTGGGTTATATGTAAAAGTCGCGACTGGGAAAAAACCGAAAAAATTTTAGGGTCGGGCGGTACGGATTAGGGTCAGTCGGGTAACCGGAAACACACATATTTTTTTTTTTGGCCTTATCAAAGTATTGCATAGAGAGTCACCTTATAAAGTACTGCACATTTATAAATTAGTAAAATAGTAAAATAAAATAGACTATAAAGTCAGAGCATATCCGAGTTCAGGGCGGTTATGGCTTTTGGAAAGAAGCTGTTTTTTAATCTTTGTCTTTGTCCTGATGCACCTGTAGCGCCTCCCTGAGGGCAACAGGTCGAACAGATCAAAGCCAGGGTAGGAGCTCATCTCATCTCATTATCTCTAGCTGCTTTATCCTGTTCTACAGGGTCACAGGCAAGCTGGAGCCTATCCCAGCTGACTACGGGCAAAAGGCGGGGTACACCCTGGACAAGTCGCCAGGTCATCACAGGGCTGACACATAGACACCGACAACCATTCACACTCACACCTACGGACAATTTAGAGTCACCAGTTAACCTAACCTGCATGTCTTTGGACTGTGGGGGAAACCAGAGCACCCAGAGAACATTCAAACTCCACACAGAAAGGCCCTTGCCGGCCACAGGGCTCGAACCCAGACCTTCTTGCTGTGAGGCGACAGCACTAACCACTACATCACCATGCCACCCAGGGTGGGAGCTGCCCTTGATAATATTCTTAGGTCTGCTAAGGCAGCGGGAGGTGTAACTGTCCATCAGGGAGGGGAGAGGGCAGCCAATGATCTTCTGTGCTGCCTTAACTACCCTCTGGAGCCTCTCCCTGTCTACAGCAGTGCAGGGTGCCATACCATACTGTAATACAGTACGTCAGCAGGCTCTCGATGGATGAGCGGTAGAAGGTCAGCAGCAGGCAGTGTTGCCAGATTGGGCGGTTTTAAGTGCATTTTGGCGGATTTGAACATGTTTTGGGCTGGAAAACGTCAGCAGTATCTGGCAACACTGGCAGCAGGTTGGAGCTTAAGTTGTACTTCCTGAGGACTCTCAGGAAGTGTAGCCGCTACTGAGCCTTCTTAACGACTGCTGTAATGTTTGCTGACCAGGAGATGTCGGCGGAGATGAGGACACCGAGAAACCGGAAGGTGTGGACCCTCTCTACATACACGTTGTTGATGTAGAGGGGGGCTAGGTCGGTGCTGTGCTTCCTGAAGTCAACAATGAGCTCTTTGGTTTTCTTGGTGTTCAGAGCGAGGTTATTTTCTCAACACCAGGCTGCCAACTTCAGGACCTCCTCTCTGTAGGCTGCCTCGTCTCCCTTTGAGATGAGTCCGACCACTGTGGTGTCGTCAGCACCACAGTGGTCGGACTCATCTCACATATATTTCGTCATGATATTTTTATTTTCTAAATATTTATCAACATACCGCCATTGTGGCACAGGAGCCTGTAATTGGTGGACAGCTGACAGAGGGTGTCTCCCACTGGTTGTAAATCGTGACATAAAAATCATAAACACATACGGGGCCTGCTGATTGGCAGTTCACATACTGAAGCCAAGCGGAGATGTCCGGCGTCTGTTGCTGTTGTCCGAAGAAAACTACAGCTAAAAAACCTCTACTAATGAATTACTTGGACAATCTTAATCAGAAAGAAGTGAAAGATAGATATACAGTACATGGAAATTACAGTTTGTTTAAAATAAAATATATTGCTCTCGACTTTCAAACTATATTGTAAGATTTTTAATTTTGTCTAATAGTGCATGGTACAATAATTACAAACGCTAACAGAATCAGCACATTCCAACTGTGGCTGTAGTTATACAGTAACTATAATCACCCTTGTAATAATAATTTCAGTAAAAGGTTAATGCTCAGTTCCCTCTTCATTTATTCTCGATTCAAAAGGCACAACTGAGTCACACAGGTTGACCAGTGTGTAACAGACAATAACAATTTTATCCAAAATAGATTTTCCTGCCTTAGCCGATTTATTTCTGTTTCACATGTGTGCAGCTGTTGTAAAGTTCAGTGTGTGTGTGTGTGTGTGTGTGTGTAGAACTCTCTTGAACTGGAGGTTAATTTCTACACAATTCTTACAATTCTCAGAAATCCAAACACCCTTAGGTTTCTGCTTTATATTTAAACAACCATGTGAGCGCTCGAGCGGGAGGAGTGTTTCTTGCTGACCACCAAGTGCGCGTGCACCGTTAAAGCCAAATATAAACAATAACAGCGATTGGTCGTATAGGCAGAGCACTTAAACAAGTATTTTCTAATGTTACCTGCCCAGAAAACTACTAGATGTGCATTAGTGCCATTCTGTGACCTCAATAACAATAAAATAGATGAACAAAATGTCGCAAAATGACTAAAACTGTAAGATTCTAGATCAGTTCTGCTGCTGTTCTTCTGACTCCATGGAGTCGGTTGAAAATGGCGCTGGGAACAGTGGGGGCAGGTCAATATGCTGAGGCTCCGCCCCCTTCCAATTATCCAGATGAGAAAGACTATGCGATATTAAATCATAAATACTTTTGCTTAATTCATTTATAAGTCTGACTTGTTTACTCATCCTACTTCACCCAGTATCCATCTAATTATTTTAATCCATTTTTGAAATATATTTATTTAAGTTTTGTGTGAACACCAACACTTCCGGTATACTTCCGCCCGCCGGGGCGCCGGACAAATGAGTGCGTGTGTGGCTCACTCTCTGAGGTCTATGTCAAATCTAGAGCTCATAGGCTCATCAGAGTGAAGCCATGGCCACCATCTTACCACTCACATCGCTTCTGTGTTAAAGCAGTGGTTCTCACACTGGGGGCGCAGACACTCGGCGAGTGGGGCGTGTGGTCACAGACCGCTCAGTGGCAAAGGCAGGGGCTGGTTACTTGTTTAACCTGCAAAATGATATCGTTAACTCATAGAATGTTGAATCTTGGTCCGATTAACTGAGCTGTGCAGGCTGTAAGGTGAGCTGTACTGAACCATTGGACATATTTTCTTTTCAAACATGAAAAAGTTTGACCATCAGGTCGCTTGGAAAATGTTACCATCATGAGTCTGCTTTATAACTGTCATTCTAAAGTCTTAACTTGGTTCAAGGAAAACCTTTCTTGTTATGGTATTGGACTCCTTTGACAAGCATCACCATTTTCAACCATACCTGTCTTTTCGGAACAAGGAGACCAATTGGGTAAAAAGCAAGTCTGTTCCTCTGACAAAGACAGAATTAAGCATTGGACCATCAGATTAAAACACTGATGCGCTCCTGACTAAGCTTTCCATGCCCCGCTCTTCTGTTTCTTTCAGAGTCAAAGCATGTCAGGACTTTGGACACACATTTTCAACAGGTTCCTCTGATTCAGTGGAAGCCCTGCTCATACCATCTGCTGTTTGTCACATTCAAAAACATTGTAATATACCTTTCCTTTGAACCCTCAAAACAGGGTACCCTCAAAAACCAACTTTTCCACTGATTGCCCATCATGTGACACAAATAGTGACAAAAAGGATTCATATAAAATGTAAAAGTGTGAAGTTAACCGAAAGAAAGTTGACACCTTGGGCTTGTCACATTGGGTGACAAGTGCCTAAGTTGAGCATCAGTTGTCCATGCTTTTTTTTCACACACTGAGGTGAGAACTGCCATATGATCTTGGAAATATCCATTAATCTATTGGGAAGGGAACTCCAGCCAGGTTATGCTTAAGAATATATGAATAAGTTTTCAACGGCTGCAATTCCAAGAGGAGATGTCTGATCCAGTGCAGAGAACACATTTTCTCATTTCAGCATTTCTTTAAGCTGAATGAATAATGTTGATTTTTTTTACTGAATTCTTCAGTCAAGAGCTTAGATTACTTGGTGCTGATTAATTTTCTATAACAGCAGCTCTGACAGCTGCAAGGCAAATCACAGGTTTCTATAAAACCCTGGTACCAAAAAGCTTGGAACGCTGTGTAAAATGTTCATAAAAACAGCATTGTTGTAGTCAAGACCACCTAAACCAAGACCAAGACCACAGTGTATCAAGACAAGACCAAGACTTTGAGGGGTCAAGACCGAGACAAGACCAAGACCGAGGCAGGGCGAGACCAAGTCAAGACCAAGACCAGACCAGTGTCCCGCACTGCATGACACACTTATGATAAAATGTGGAACATGCAAACCATAAGCACCCCTCAAATAGACCTGTAAGTAATCCACATTCCCATAAAAACACCCACAGAAAACAAATGAAGATTCCTGTTCATTCACCTCTTTTGTTGACCTATATTATATGTCTGTATAATGAAATGTCTTGATAAAATAATCAAAAGGCACTGCAGAGATGAATTTCATGTGTGGGAATTTTCCTTTGTTTTCTATAAGCAAACAAATACAAACACTAAGGAGCTGAAATCAACTTAACCATCTTTATTTAACACTGTACTGAATGATTTACCATCCATCTAATACAGTACAATTTTTTTGTGCAAGCAGTTTCAAAAATGATGACATCATATGCCAAACCAGAACAAACTGCAGTGCTGAAACATTTAAGTCCATGCGCACCACGAATGATAAACACATGACATGGACATTGTGAAAGACCACAAAAATGTGGACTTTAAAGTAGAGTTTGGTTGCATTTTAGAAATATCAGAGACTGCAACATTCTGTGACCTAAAGGTGCATGATGGGGTCTCATTATGATGCCCCCTCTACTAAAAACCCTCTCCACTGGTGCTGAGGAGGCAGGGACTGACAGCACCTTCAGTGCCAACTTGTGGAGTTGTGGGAATCGGTCATGGTTTTTGGCCCAGAAGATGAGTGCATTGTCAGTGTCAGAGTCATTGATGGCATCAAAGTATTTGCTTATCTGTGTTATAACACTTGAATCCTGGGGTGAGTTGCGCTTCTTGTGAGCCTTGTAGCGGGACAGAACGTATGGGCATTTGACTGGTGGCGAATCACTGGATGAATACACATTCATGGCCCCAGAGTCAGTTGCATCTCCTTCACTGTCGATCATGTTCTCCACCTCTGACAACAAAGTGTCTGAAAAACACAAACAAATACACAATGACAGGATTAAAACCATAATTCAACTTTGACTATGTAAGGACTTTTTTTTACTATTTCTTTCCCTGGATAATACTAACCTGTCAGTGTCCTCTTCAGCTCATCTCTGATCTTCTTCACTGATGTTGCATTTCCTCCATTTGTGACGTCCAGATCCACCCAGCTTAGGCCAAACTGTGCATCCAGCATGGTAGCCAAGAAGTACACATTGTGGTTAAAAGGTTCATCTGTTCCACTCTCTTTGGCCATGTTTGCTTTTGTAAAGATTCCAGAGAATCTTTTCAGCAGAGACTGCCGAAGGGCTCTGACTAATGGCCGGCACTGCATTCGGGTCTCTTCCATCTTGAGTAGGTGTGTATTCAAGTCCAGGACAGTTGGAACCACCATGCTAATTGTAACTGATTTCTCTCCTTCTGTCAGGTCTGTTTCCTCGGAGAATGGTGCAAGAACTGCACTAAGTTCCTTCAGCTGGTTCCACTCGCAAGCACTAAAGACTACATCCTCATAGTCCTTGCTGCACATTTCGTTCAGGGCTTTGTGGTCCAGAACTGACTGTGAGGGCCTGTACTTGTTTGAAAGTGCTGTTCCAATGAGTGGTGCTTGCTGCTGGAATAGTCTTATTTGCGTCAAACATAGCCTCAAACTTGTCTTTGAATTGTGAGCTACTATGTAACAGAGTTGTGAACCGTGATGTTTTGGCTATGGTGCGGGAGATTGACCTCACCTCCTTCATGTCGTCATTGACAACTAACTGCAGAGAGTGGGCAAAACAGGAAAGCCGTTCACCTGAAGACCAGGGTAATTCTGTGTCTTCCACTGAATCCATGTCCTCCCACAAGTGCTCATCATCTAGATTCTCCTCCTCACTCTCATCAGACTGGTGTTGTGGCATGTGAACTTTGAAAGCGCATTTCATATTGGCAGCATTGTCTGTGATGATATAGCTTATCTTCTGGCGGATAGCATATTCCTCTGTTATTTCCTCAAAAGCAGAAGCAATTCATTCTGCACTATGTCTACCTGTAAAATGCCTACAGTCCAGCAGGTAAGATTCAATTGCATAGGAATCCTTTGATTCAGAGCACACATGGGCAGTCACTCCAAGAAAAGAGCGAAGCCTGCGATCTGACCAGAGATCTGTTGTTAATGACACGGACAACCGAGTCTTCAGCTTCTTCAAAACAGTTTCCTTGACCTTCCTTACCAACTCTGGTATCCGTTTCTCATAAATTGTTCTTCTAGAGATTGGTGTGTACTTACTGTCGATTATCATTCAAATTTCCATCACAAATCCCTTTTGTGTTCCACATTACTACAGTACAGAACACCAGTTTAATAGTATCCATGCACATGTATTTTAAATACAAACAAACTATAGTGCTCTGTAAAATAATGCATCCTCATAATTTACAATTCTCAGAAATCCAAACACCCTCAGGTTTCTGCTTTATATTTACACAGTCATGTTAGCGCACGAGTGGGAGGAGCGTTTCTTGCTGACCACCAAGTGCGTGTGCACCGTTAAAGCCAAATATAAACAATAACAGTGATTGGTCGTATAGGCAGAGCACTTAAACAAGTATTTTCTAATGTTACCTGCCCAGAAAACTACTAGATGTGCATTAGTGCCATTCTGTGACCTCATTAATAATAAAATAAATGAACAAAATGTCGCAAAATGACTAAAACTGTTAGATTCTAGATCAGTTCCGTTGCTGTTCTTCTTACTCCATGGAGTCAGTTGAAAATGGTACTGGGAACAATGGGGGCGGGTCAATACGGGGTGCTGAGGCTCCACCCCCTTCCAATTATCCAGATGAGAAAGACTATGCGATATTAAATCCATTTATAAGTCAGACTTGTTTACTCATCCTACTTCACCCAGTATCCATCTAATTATTTTAATCCATTTTTTAAATGTATTTACCGTAAAATACCAAATAATAGCCGAGTTCCAATTAACCGCCGAGTTCCCTTTAACGGCCGGGTGTACGCGTGTGTTGTGACAAATAAAGGCCGGTTCCGAATACTCGCCGGGGTCTAAAAAAAAAAAAAAAAAGCGTCCGAACGTTCTATCTAGAATCTTGAGGCCCAGCACTTTTCTGGTTTTCTGGTGTTTAAACGATTTTGCACTGCATAGTTTTCTACCGAAACAATATGAATGAATGAATGAATGAATGAATGAAATTATTTCTATAATACTGTTTACAACATTTTGTTACGTGATAATAAACATGCCATTTCAATGTTATAATCTTGGTCTACCGTAATATTTCTTGAGGAATGCAACTCCGTAACTTTTGACAGATGTCTTAGCCACCCCTTTGGGTATACCCAACGAAAGCCAGCGTGTGTGGTGACATTGAGGACTGCGGGTTTCCAAGGTTGGACTGCTGCTTCTGTTAAACGACCTAAATTGCCGAATGCATGCGTCAAAGCACACACTGAGTTTTATTAAAGACCTTATACCATTTCACTTGCCCTTACCCATTCGGATCTGGAAGACGCTTTACAAAAAAGGTGAGAGCGTTCTAACATGCATTTCAGTCTGCTCGCGGCCAATCTAATCCAAGGGGCCTTTTCAACAAGTAATCTGTCGTGCAAGTTGGGCAGAAGCACGCGTCAGGCAGGCAACATGTAGGCCTACAAGTCAGTAACCTATTCAACTAACTTTCATCCGAACTTTAAGTTTTCTACGGGGTCGAGCCACCGTACCAACTCACTCGGGGAATAGGCTCATATCGGCCAAATAGGGAGACGTCTTGGAGAGAAACGTGAGAATGCAAGATGACAGTATGTAGCCACTGCAGGTCACTTATTTTTCAGCATAAGAAAAAACCCTTTGGTTTGACACTTCGCACCCTAATTATGTTGCTTCAACGTCGCGCCCTCCATGCAATTTCAGATTGACAGACATCGCGAAGCGCAAAGGGTGGAGGCTGCATGGGTGAGGGTGATAGCAAGTGACCATAACTTTGCAGAGTAATTAAATCACAGTGCTGCGCACAGAC
Source organism: Neoarius graeffei (assembly GCF_027579695.1). Taxonomy (NCBI): domain Eukaryota; kingdom Metazoa; phylum Chordata; class Actinopteri; order Siluriformes; family Ariidae; genus Neoarius; species Neoarius graeffei. The sequence goes on from NC_083584.1 coordinate 58,264,312, forward strand.
AATGGTGTGGTTTCTTGATTATTTTGTAAAGCATGCACTTAACTAGTCATTAACAGGAAAAGGTGTGTGATTTATCCTTTATCCACCCCGACTGTGCCATGCGAAGATGCATTCTGCGTCTTCAAAATTCCCCGAAGTCGGCACCGTGCTATCTGTAATCTAACTCTAAACAAACTGTAAGTTATACTGGTTAAAAGTAGGCCTATCTGAGAATGATTTTTTTCCCCGTTTTGAGGTAGATTTTGGGGAAGGTATTTGTGAAGAAGGAATTAATCGCCTGTTCCAAATAGCCGCCTAGTCTCTAATACGCGCCGGGTCTCTTACGTGATTGAGACAAATAATCGCCCGGGCTATTATTTGGTATTTTACGGTATTTAAGTTTTGTGTGAACACCAACACTTCCGGTATACTTCCGCCTGCTGGGGTGCCAGACAAATGAGTGTGTGTGTGGCTCACTCTCTGAGCTCTATTGCCGCTTTTCCACTACAAACGCGGCTGAGCCGTGCCGTGCTGAGTCGAGCTGAGTCGAGCTGAGCGGGGCTATTGAAGTTGCATTTCGACTACAACCGCGCTGAACCGTGCTGGCTGGAAGTGGGTGGACACATTGGGTGGAGTTAGCGAAAGTGGGTGGACGTCACGTGATGTCGTTAAGCAGCGCAAACAGTGACATCAGTGACAGTGGCGGAACAAGTCAGAGCCGGGCCGGGGGCGGGGCAAATGACCGGGCATTTTATTAAAGCTTATCATAACATCATTTTAGGCTACAAAATGTCCGCAACTGCGGTGTTTACCAATTTCAACACTACCGGGTGCAACTATGTTATTTAGTACATCAAGTCCTTCAAACGAACATGTAACTCAGAAACAAAAAACATTAGGATACTGTACATGGCTCATAATAAAACATCAATAGCCTATACTGCGCACATTATTTGAAGGGCATACGAATGAGCGCTCAGAGGTTGCAACGGTGACAGGAAGAGTCAGAAATAAAAAGAGGGCGGTGCAAACCTCACTGAATGCACTGTGTTTACCAATTTCAACACTACGGGGTGCAACTATGTTATTTTGTACATTAAGTCCTTCAAACGAACATGTAACTCAAACAAAAAAACATTAGGCGACATACTGTACATGGCTCATAATAAAACATCAATAGCCTACTGCGCGCATTATTTGAAGGGCATACGACGAGCCTTGCGCTCCGCGAACTCGTCCACGATGCTCTGTATTATGTCACTGATTCAGTGATCTTTTAAGCGGTAGTCTCACGACCCGAATAGTAAACAATAAACATGGAGGACATGGAGTCGTTAGCGTTGCTGGTCTTGGTGCTGTGGCTTGTTGTCACCGACAACGCCAACAGATACTGGCAAGAGCGTATAGATGAGGCGAGGCGCATAAGGCTTCAGAAATTCTCGTAATTCATAATTATTCTTCTTCCGGGTTTGCGGTGTTTACAGATCCCAGCGCGCTCGCGGGGCGTGTGTGGGCATGTGAGGACACGCCTCCTCACCAATCAGTGCACAGGGGAGTGTCTGCTCACGCCTCCAGCCTCACTCGGCACGGTTTGGCTCGCTTCAGCCCCACTCCAAAACGGTGCGAGTTTTAGGGGCTAAGCAGGGCTGAAACAAGCTGAGTCGTGCTGGTTTTTGGTAGTCGAAACGCGAGCCGTGTCGGGCTGAAGTGAGCTGAAGCGAGCTGAAGTGAGCTGAAAAAGGGTAGTGGAAAAGGGCCATATGTCAAACCTAGAGCTCATAGGCTCATCAGAGTGAAGCCATGGCCACCATCTTACCACTCGCATTGCGTGTATTTGTCTTCTGTGTTAAAGCAGTGGTTCTCAAACTGGGGGCGCAGGCACTCGGCGAGTGGGGTGTGTGGTCACAGACCGCTCAGTGGCAAATGCAAGGGGCTGGTTTACAGTTGCACCAACAAATAACGAACGTCTTTGTCTTCAGTCCAGCCACTGAAAATGCAGAGTTATTATTTGAAATTTCAGCAAGGAACTTTTATAGACACATCTCAAGTACATAAGAGATCACAGACATCGGAAACACACCACTGTGCAATCGAGTCAAGCTCGTACCATTGCAGCTTTCATATAGCCTTCTATTAGCTTTTCAATTACCTTTTACCAGCAGCCTTTTTAAAGGCTATATCCTTGCATATATAGCTAGCCTTCCAGCACTGCTATTGCAGTAATAACTTAAACAGTCTTTTTAAATACTATTTCAGCCCTCTTTTCTCGCTTTAAAACTCCATTTAAATCCGATCTTACCATTTCTCTTTCCTACTTGTCAACTTACTTTCCCCTTTGCCTACTTGTCAACCTACTCTTTCTCCTTTCTTTAAGCTTTCTCCTACTTTTTTCTCTTTCCTCCACCTTTTTTCTTCAATTAAAATTGTAAGGTCCAACATCGTATCACAGTTAATTATATTTTAACTTAATTACATTAAGCACGGTTTGTGGATTGCTCATTTTAGTGGAGCTAAGTCTGGTGCCTGGTGGTAAGGTGCCAGCATTCTTAGCTGAGCAAGTCCCTTTGCTACGTTCACACTTGCAGAATAATGATCGTTTATTGGGTTAATAACCAATATCGACAAATTTCTAATTCGTGAAAAAAGAGCTGGTCCCACTGATGCACCAGTTCCCAAAAAAACAAAACTCCGCAAATATGACGAAAGTTATTTAACATATGTTTTTTATGTTACTGGCACACTGGAACCATGCCCACAATGTGTCGTTTGTGTGGAGGTGCTCGCCAATGAGAGCATGAAACTACAAATTAAAGAGGCATTTGGAGACCAAGCACCCTGACATGAAAAACAAACTGGTGGATTATTTCAAAAGAAAGCGTGATGCCCTTCATCTACAAAAGTCCACCATAACCAAACATACCACCATGTCTAGTCAGTGTCTCGAAGCTTCATACGTGGTCTCCCAAAGAATAGCTAAACTTGGGAAGCCACATACTATAGCCGAGACACTGATTTTGCCTGCAGCACAGAATTTGCAGAATAATGCTGGGGGAAAGTGCCGCTGCTAAACTTGGTGACATTCCACTATCCAATGTCATTAGCTCGCAGGATCTCTGATTTGGCCAGTGATGTTAAGGTGCAATTGTTTCGAGCGAGGGACGTGACTGATTCATGGCGGTGCGGACGTGAATTTACTGAGCTCCACTTACCACTCGTTACTTTAATGTTTTCTGGAGGCAAACTATGCTGAACTACGTTACAACATCAAAATCGGCAGTACCACACACCAGTGGTCCCACCAAAGACGCCGAAAGTTCCCCGCAGAAGAAAAGATTCAGGGATTCATCGACTAGCATATCAAGAGCCGAGCTGGAAAGCGCCATCTTAGCAGGAGTGAAGCAAGCGCTATCTGAACAGAGAACGGAGCTAAACACCATTGTCACCACCGCGGTCAAAGCCGCTTTGGATGATGTTCTCCTACCGCAAATATCTGACCTAAGACTTGAATTGAAAAATACCAATGACACTTTAGCTACAACCACAGACCAAATCGAACAGCTTGAGAAATCTGTGAAGCGCGTTCAGTCAAGATGTGATTCTACACAGGCAGCGGCTAGGCAGGACAGGGACCAGGTCGCAGCTATGAGGATGGCAATCGACGAGCTACGCAACAAACTGGCTGAAATGGAAGACCGGAGCAGGAGATCTAATCTTCGTTTAGTCGGACTGAGTGAAGGTGCGGAAGGTGACAACTGCATCGCATTCTTAAAGAAAAACCTGGTCAAATGGATCCCTGCTCTCATGGGGCAAGACATCAGGATAGAACGAGCACACCGCGTATACGGCGATAAGTCCAGCCGGCCTCGTACAATCATATTCAAACTGCTGGATTACAACGACAGACAAGCCATCCTTAGCGGCGCGAGAGCGGTGCCTTTAGTTAAGCATGGCTCGGACACTCTCCGTTTCTTTCCAGACTTCAGTGCTGACACCACCAAGAAGCGAAAGGCTTTCACTGAAGTGAGGAAGAAAATCGAGTCATTTGGGATCGAAACATTCCTCCAATACCCGGCCACCCTGAAGATCACTTACCACGGAAGACAAATACTGTGCCACTCACCAGCTGAAGCAGAGCAGTTCCTCCTCACCAACAACCTCACCTACAGACAGGCCACCAGCGCTACACCAAGAGGAAAGAGGGGCGCAGCTGTGGACGACGCCCAGACCTCCGAGATGGATAAAAACGCAGAACTCCAGATGTACACACTCGAACAACCTGCCTTCACCGCAAGCAATGCTACCGAAGTAACATCTGTCTCTCCATCTAGCTAAGTCCGTGAGCTAGCTTAACATATGGGTATTTGCGTTGACATTGAAAGGCTCTTGATGGTAAGCCGTTTTCTTTTTCTTTCTTGCCCCCCCCTTTTTTTTTTTTTTTTTAAATGATACAGTGCTTTCATTTCGCGTTGTTTGATTCATCATCCTCGCGACGACATTACGACAGTGGACTTTTTTGTCTCGCTTGTAGTAAGCTACAGTAATTTGTTTTATCATTCTGACGAAAAATGCAATATTAAGCCTATTTGCTTTCCTTTTCATTTCTCAACATAATGCCCATGTAACGAGTGGGGAGGGTGTGGGATTGCGCCGCTATGAGGAGCCACGACTCAATGTTTTCTCTTTTTTTACTGGCCAATGGGGCTTTTCAAACAGACTCCTTGCGGCTCGTAAAACTTTTGTATACAGTTATGCGTGTTGTTGCTTTTGTTATTTGTTTAGTGTGTCTGGCAGCTGTTAACTTTTTTCTTGTCTGGCTTTGCACGATGTCCGAGGGCAATTTTGTATTACTGTTTCTCAATCCTATGACACTCTTATTTAATAGACTAAACCATGTCTAGCTTAAATATTATATCCTGGAATGTGCGCGGTCTTAACACGCCTGTGAAGAGAACGCGATGCTTAGAGTTTTTGAACAGAAAATCAGTTTCCATAGCCCTAATTCAAGAATCCCACTTGAAAGAGGCAGATGTAAATCGCTTTCAGAACAAGAATTATAAGTTGTTGGCATACTCTTGTGCTTCCAATAAGACAAAAGGTGTACTGATATTGGCTAAAAGGTCTTTGCAGGTAGCTATAAATTTAGCAGGTGGAGATGACCTTGGTCGTTTTGTCTATGTAGTTATCACAGTACACCACACCAAATACCTACTGTCATCTATTTATGCTCCAAATGACCCCGACCAACATTTTTTTAACAATATCATAGAAACGTTACTACAATTCAGTGACCACAATACCATCATAGGGGGGGATTTTAATGCATCCATTCATTTAGGATTAGACCGCTCCTCTAATACACCCAACTCATCTGCCTCTCTGTCCTCTTCTCTCCTAAATACTTTTGTTACAGAAATGAATGTAGTCGACCCATGGCGTATTCAAAATCCCCTTGTGAAAGAATACACTTTTTATTCATCAAGACACAAATCATTTTCCAGAATTGATTATATTTTTGTCAGTACCCCCTTACTTCAGTGTTTCAATTCTATTGACATACTGCCTATCTTGATCTCTGACCACTCTCCCATTATTTGCACTATCACCCCTGTGCCCACAGCTGCCAAACCCTGTAGATGGCGCTTCAATGACTCATTGCTGTATGATAGAATGTTTCTAGATCAATTAAAAACAGGGCTTGTGGAATTCCTGGAACTTAATACAGAGCAATGCCCTAACCCCCAGATGCTGTGGGAAGTTACAAAATGCTTCATACGTGGGTACTGTATTGCCTTTTCTTCAAAAGCTAAAAGACTTAAAAACATACGCTTTATTGACCTGGAAGAAAAAATCAAGTCTTTGGAACATGAGCAGGCCCAATCGTTCTCAGATGATGCATGTCAAAAGTTAATGTCTTTGAAACTAGAATATAACCGTCTGTCAATGTCCAAAGCAGAGTTTATTATTCACAGAACTAAACAGAAATATTACTTTCATTCAGATAGAACTAGTCACCTACTTGCATTGAGGCTGAAAGACTCAGAGTCTAAAGCGAATATAGATCTAATAAGAAATAAAGATGGAAAAATTGACACTGATCCCAGAGCTATTAATAACACCTTCAAAGAATTCTACTCCAAATTGTACTCTTCTGAGGTGGTCCTTGACAAAGATTCATGCAAAAAATTCTTAGAAAATCTTGACCTTCCTGTGCTCTCAGCAGAGGATCAAGAAATTCTTGAAAAACCTATAACCCTAGAGGAACTGTATAAGGCAGCCAAGTCACTTAAAAAGGGAAAATCCCCAGGCCCCGATGGCATCCCACCAGAATTATATCTGGCCATCTGGGATTTGGTAGGTCCTCTCATACTGGGTTCCATGAATTATGCTATAGAACATGGTACCCCTCATCGAGATCAAAACACTGCACTTATTATTTTGTTACAGAAGAAAAATAAAGATCCATTAGATTGCTCTAGTTACCGCCCCATATCTTTAATCAATAGTGATATCAAAATTCTAGCTAAAGCTTTGGTCTCTCGTATTGAGCTCATTATGGATAGTCTTATACATTATGACCAAACTGGGTTTCTTAGAGGGCGGCTAGCCTCCGACAATATGCGCCGCCTACTACACATTATCGAACACGCTCACACATATCCCAACACCTGCGCAGTTTTTTCCCTAGACGCGCTCAAGGCTTTCGACAGACTTGAACTTGACTACTTATGGACTGTATTGCATCACTTTGGTTTTGGCCCCAAGTTTATAGGTACTATCCAGACTCTTTACAAAAATCCTACAGCCTCCATTTCAACAGGCACTAAACATTCTGCACCCTTCCCACTTCGAAGAGGATGCCGTCAAGGCTGTCCTCTATCACCTCTCCTTTTTGCTCTGTCATTGGAACCATTAGCACAGGCCCTTAGGCAAAGCCCAGTTATTTCCCCTGTTACATTGTATGGTTCACATCATCACGTATCATTGTATGCAGATGACATAATTTTGTACCTATCCAACCTAAATGTATCTATACCAAGCGTGTTAGAATTATTTAATGAATTTAGTACTATGTCAGGTTACAAAATTAATTGGGATAAATCATCTCTAATGGCCCTTAATACCATCTCACAACACATTAGCCTCCCTACCAACATTGTATTTACTAAATCATTCACTTATCTTGGAATTAAAATAACGGATTCTTTGCCAAAGATCATCCATATGAACTTCAGTGAGATGAGTCAGAAGATAAAACTTGATCTGCAGCGATGGACTAATCTTAAAATCTCAATGCAAGCCAGAATCAGTACAGTCAAAATGAATGTTCTACCAAGACTTAACTTTTTGTCTTTTATGATCCCATGCATACCGCCTCCAAAATATTTTGAAGATTTGAACTCAGCAGTATCTAAATTCATCTGGAGTGGCAAACAACCTAGGTTGCGTTTTTCAGTCTTGCAGCGCACAAAATTAGATGGGGGGCTTGCACTTCCTAATTTTAAACTTTATTTCTGGGCATTTCAAATCAGAGCTATGCGCACTTGGGCAGACCCTAAAAGTGCAGTATCATGGAGAAGTATAGAATCTGCTCTAGCGCATCCCCACAGGCTCCAAGATTTACCTTTCACAGGGGTTGGGCATCGTAAATCTTATACTAAATTGGGTAGTATTGTTTCATCAACATTAGCTGCCTGGAATAGTGCTGAAAAAGCATCGGGTCTCTCAAAGAAATTATTTACACAATCACCGCTATGGAATAACTTCAATTTCCTGTCAGATCATAAACCTTTTGTTTATCCTCTGTGGTCATCCAGGGGTATTTTCACGTTTTCTAATTTATTTGGTGCAAATGGTTTGCGCACATTCCAGGATATCCAACAAGAATATAATTTACCAGGATTCTCATTCTTCTTGTACCTCAGGTTGCGTTCAGCCATGGAAGCTTATGGTGTCCCATGGAACTCAGCTTTAAATGACCACCCAATGTTTTGTTGGATTAATCCCATTAAGTGTTCAAGGGGTGCAGTCACTAGAATTTATAATTTTTTACTCACTAGCGTTCAAAAACCTATACAGATTCTATCAAAATGGGACCTGGAACTTTCTTGGTTGGGATTCAAACCGGATTGGGAAACAGTGTGGTCAAATCTTTGCCTCACTTCTAAAAATCTTAGTCATGTACTTATCCATTTTAAGACTATCCACCGTTTCTATCATACACCCTATAAACGATATCTCATGAAACGTGTAACCCATCCTCACTGCAGCATCTGTAACACAGGAACTACTGGTACATTTCTACACATGTTCTGGGACTGTCCAGTTATTCAACGCTTTTGGAACTATGTCATCTGTGTGTTACGTGATCTCACAGGACTGGACTTTGACTTGGACCCTTGCTTACTTTTGCTTAATGATGATTCAATGTATGATTTTTCTCTGTGTGAAAAAAGAGTGTTGATGTCAGGGTTCACTGCTGCTAAGAAGACTATACTACAGCAATGGATACGCCCAGACACAAATCTTAGAAAATTTTGGATAGCTTCTTATCACTATATAGTTTGTTTGGAAGGTACAACTGCAAAGATTAACAAGGCAAAGGAAACCACTGTAAACACTTGGATGAGCATAGCTGCTGCCCTTAACGACCTTCTATGAATACCTCTATCTCTTTGTGTTTGCTGCCAGCACAAGTTAAGTGTCCTGTATTTTTAATTTAATTTAATTTTATTTTATTTAGTGCTTTATCCTGAAAGTAGCCGTCTTGGGTTTGTATGTATGTTTTAAAATATAATAAAAAGATGATCACAAAAAAAAGGTGCAATTGTTTCAACTAGTTAGACAGAGTCCTTACTATGCATTGCAGTTAGATGCGTCGATTGATATTGCTGGGCAGGCTCAGGTGCTTACCTACGTAAGGTTTGTGAAAGACCAGGGGATTGAAGAGGATGTTCTGTTTTGTCTTCCTCTTCAAACCCGTACAACTGGGGAAGCAATCTTTCATCTTATTGACTTGTTTGTTAAAAATGCAGACTTGGTCTGGGAGAAGCATGTTGGTATTTGTACCGATGGGGCGTGATCAATGACAGGATGTGAGAGTGTGACACACCTTCAACAGGTAGCTCCGTTAGCAAGATGGACTCATTGCATGATCCATTGCTAGGCACTTGCAGCTCAACAGGCAGTTCAGATGATAAATTACATTAAGTTACGTCAATTGAATTCATGGTTATTCGAGGTCCTCTGTCAGGAAATGGGTTCTGGGCATGAACAGCTGCCCTTGCACACAGCACTTTGCTGGCTTTCCAGAGGGAGAGTGTTACAGCTCTTGTATGAGCTGCTAGAAGAGGTGAAGTTGTTTTTGACTGAAAGCAATTCGGAACTGGCCAAGCACCTCCATGATTCCCTGTGGCTAGCTTCCTTGTCATATTTGGTCGACATATTTGACAGACTGAATAGTTTGAATCTGTCTTTGCAAGGCCGAGATCCCAATGTGTTGGTCCTTGCTGACAGAGTGGATGCTTTCATCCAAAAACTTGTCCTCTGGCATGACTGCATAATTGTCTGAAGTTGTGACATGTTTCCCAGCCTCACAGACTTCATCGCTGAGGCACACAGCAGTGATTTCTCCTGCATTTTTCAATCAACTGCAGATCACCTGTCTGGGCTTAAGCAGCAGTTAGTTTCTTATTTCAAGGAGGACTACTGGTCATTTTCATGGGTTCAGGACCCATTTGTTTGCACCTCAAACGATTTGTCACTGCAAATGCAAGAGCAGCTTAATGAGCTGAAGAGTGACAGCAGGCTGAAGCACCTTTTTTGCACCTGTTCTCTTACATCCTTCTGGGTAACACTGATGCAGGAGTACTCCCAGCTCTATGACGTTGCCTTAAAAATTCTCCTACATTTCAAGTCAAGTCAAGTCAACTTTATTGTCAAATATGCTATACATGCTCGACATACAGCACAGATGAAATTTCAGTCCTCTCTGACCCATGGTGCAAACAGGCAATGCAATAAATAAAAAATAGAATAATTGAAATAAACAATATAAACAGTATAAACACTCTAGATAAGAAATAGACATATAGACATAGACTAAACACTCACTCACACACACACACACACACACACACACACACACATTATATATATATATATATATATATATACATACACACACATAAATTGGAGCAAAAGGACATAAAATAAACAGTCAAGGGCACTTGAGGTATAGCAGGTAAACATGAAATAACCAGTATAAACAATAAACTAATAGCTGTTAAGGTGAGGTAGTGCAGAATAGTGCAAATGAGCGAGGTAAAGTGAAATGTGCAGTCCCTGAGTTCAGTGTGCGAATGAATGTTGAGAGTGTGTGTGTGTGTGTGTGTGTGTGTGTTGGGGGGAGACTGTGAGGGTGACATGACATCAGATGCTGAAGGGGGGGCAGGGGGGTGTGCTGGCAGAATCTGTGGCAGGGGGCAGAGGGGGGAGGAGGGGCAGAACAGGGAGGGAGTTGAGCCTCCTGACCGCCTGGTAAAAGAAACTGTCCTTGAGCCTGCTTGTTTTGGCCCGGCGACTCCGCAGTCTCCTCCCCGACGGCAGCAGGCTGAAGAGGCTGTGAGATGGGTGGGTGGGGTCACCTGCAATCCTGATGGCTTTGCGGGTGAGGCAGGAGTTATAGATTTCCATAAGAGAAGGGAGAGAGACACCAATGATCCTCTCAGCTGCTCTCACGGTGCGCTGCAGAGTCTTACAGCAGGACACGGTGCAGGCACCGTATCACACGATGATGCAGCTGGTCAGGATGTTCTTGATGGTGTCTCTGTAGAATGTGTGCATGATGGGAGCCGGGGCTCTTGCTCTCCTCAGTTTGCGGAGGAAGTACAGATGCTGTTGGGCTTTTTTGGCCAGTGATGCGGTGTTGTTGTTCCAGGACAGGTCTTCAGAGATGTGCACACCCAGAAACTTGGTGCTGCTCACCCTCTCCACTGCAGCACGGTTGATAGTTAGTGGCGCATGCTGGGTGTGCGCTCTCCTGAAGTCCACAACAATCTCCTTCGTCTTCTCCACATTCAGGCGGAGATTGTTGTCCTTGCACCACATGGCCAAGCGGCTCACCTCACTCCTGTAGATTGTCTCATCACCATTGTTGATGAGACCCACCACAGTCGTGTCATCCGCAAACTTAATGAAGAGGTTGGAGCTGGATGTTGGTGTGCAGTCGTGGGTCAGCAGAGTGAAGAGGAGGGGGCTCAGCACACATCCTTGGGGGGGCCCTGTGTTCAATGTGATGGTGCTGGAGGAGTTGCTGCCGACCCGTACAGACTGTGGTCTCCCCGTCAGGAAGTCCAGCAGCCAGTTGCACAGGGAGGTGTTGAGTCCCAGCTGGTCTAGTTTATGAATGAGCTACTGAGGAATGATTGTGTTGAATGCTGAGCTAAAGTCTATGAACAGCATTCTGACGGACGAGTCTTTTGTCTCCAGGTGGGTGAGGGCTGAGTGGAGGGCAGTAGAGATGGCATCATCGGTCGAACGGTTGGACTGATATGCAAACTGGAAAGGGTCCAGGGTGGGGGGGAGGGCAGACTTGATATGCCGCATGACTAGTCGCTCGAAGCACTTCATGAGGATGGGAGTGAGTGCAATCAGGCGGTAGTCATTGAAGCAGGAGGGAGACGGCTTCTTCAGGACCGGGATGATGGTGGTGGCTTTGAGGCACATGGGGACAACAGCCTGGCTCAATGAGATGTTGAAGATGTCTGTTAAGACATCTGTGAGCTCCTCGGCACAGTCTCTCAGGACACGACCAGGAATGTTCTCAGGACCCGGGGCTTTCCGTGCATTTGTCATCCTGAGAGCTCGCCTCACGCTGTCTGAGGACAGCATCAACACCTGGTCGCCGGGAGGTGGTGGGGTCTTCTGTGCCGTGGTGCTGTTGTCTGCCTCAAAGCGAGCGAAGAAGTCGTTAAACTGATTCAGCAGAGAGGTGGAGTTATCACAGGTCTGCGGCAAGGGCTTGTAGTCTGTGATGGTCTGAATCCCCTGCCACAGGTTCCTGGTGTCTCTGCTGTAGTTGAAGTAGACAGCAATGTTCCTGGAATACTGTCTTTTGGCCACCTTGATGCCTCGTGACAGGTTGGCCCAAGCTGTCCTCAGGCCCACCTCATCCCCAGCTCTGAAGGCGGCGTTCCGAGCCCTCAGGAGCCTATGGACTTCCCCTGTCAGCCATGGCTTCTGATTGGCCGAATGGAGATGGTTCTGGTGACTGTAACGTCGTCCATGCACTTCCTCATGTAGGCAGTGACGGTCTCCGTGTACTTCTGGAGATCTGTAGTGTTGTTGTAGGTGGCCGCCTGTCTGAACATGCTCCAGTCAGTGTGGAAAAACAGTCCTGGAGTGCCTCTGAGGACCCCTCTGGCCACACACGTACCTGCTTTGTAGCTGGTTTGGTGACTTTAACCAGCGGCCTGTATGATTGCATTAGCATAACAGTGGAGTGATCTAAGGCCCCAAGGTGTGTGTGGGTGTGTGTGTGTGTGGGTGGGGGGTGGGGGGGGGGTAGGGCTTTGTAGGCACCTTTGTGCATGGTGTAAACATTGTCCAGATTATTGTTTCCACGTTTGGGAAAGTTGATATGTCCATAGAGTTTTGGAAACACGCTCTTGGGGTTTACATGGTTGAAATCCCCAGTCAGAATGAGGAAAGCATATGGGTGGGCTGTCTGCTGCTCACTGATGTGCTGATAGAGTTCATTCAGTGCTTCACTCCTGTTGTTATTGGACCCGGGAGGGATGTATATTGCTACCAGCAATATGGCTGTAAAGTCCCTCGGCAGGTAGAATGGCTGACACTTAATAATTATAAACTCCACCAGTGGTGAGCAGTGTTTGCAGACCACAGCAGCATCGTGGCACCAGGCATCACTGATGTAAACATAGAGTCCTCCGCCGTGAGTCTTCCCCCCCTTGACTAGTGCTCTGTCTGACCGGTAGCATGTTAGCTGGGCTAGCTGAATGGCACAGTCCGGGACGCTGTCATTAAGCCATGTTTCCACAAACACAAGGACACAACACTCACTCACAGACTTAGATGATGAGTGGAGTAGGCGGACATAATCCAGCTTGTTGTCCAGTGAGCATACGTTGGCCAGAGGGATGTACAGTAGGGATAGCCGGCCGATGAGGGCTAGCCACTAGCCTAGCCCAGACACCTCCGCGCTTGCCCCTCTTCTACTTCCACATGTTCCGCCTGTGGCGCTTCTACTGTGGGCTGGATGCAGGAGTGGGGGTCGGTGGTTGAGCAGGCCTCCGGAGCAAACCGTAGTTGCATAGCACTTCCGCGTCTGCTGGATTTATCCGTGAATATAGTTCTGCAGATGTCGAGCAGAAACTCATGGGAGTATGTGCACCTTAAGACTGATGGACGCGACAAAGACGAACAGATACACGCTGTTTTAAAACACAAAAAACACGAAAACACCGTTCTGTCGGGACGGAGAGGAGCCACTGCGTGTGTACGCGCCACCATCTTGGAAACAATTCTTATATATAATCTTATACCAGTAACTTAAACACACAATACAAATTACATGTATTAATCTAAATGCACATAAACAACGTGTTGTTTTTGTTATTTTTTTATCCAAATGAGAGTCGGAGCTTACCCATCTGTGTTCTCACTTCTTGAAGGCCAATCTTGTGGCCGATTGTTTTGAAACAATTTCAGTTGTTCGTTCAGTTTTCCGTTCATTCACTTCTTCCACGTAAGGGTGAAATGGCAGCAATATCCAGTTTAGAAATAAGATGGGTGCTCCATTAATTCTCTCCATACTGTGTATTCCACCATTACTGTTTGGCTCAGGCAATTACTAAAACCCGGGATGGAATGGGATGCCACCAGTTTTAGCAACAACCGTGGGGAGGTCACTGCGCAAGCGATATGTCCCGTCCCGTTTCGTCCCGGGTTTTAGCAACAACCCTCGGCTCACTCCGGGAGGACTGGTGCAGCTGAACTCACTTTAAAAAAATAAAATAAACACTTTCCTTTCCTTGCTTTATTTTTCTTTAATTGTTGATACTGCACCCTCTTTCAATACGGGCTTATAACCAATGCTCCTCAATAGATCAGAGGTTTCATACAAGTCTTCAGTAAAATGTGCAGAGCAGAGGAGAGAACACTTCATAGCCACCCAATGTGCCCGTGAATTTCTCGCAAAACGCATCCAAATCTTTGCAGTTTGAACATTCTTGGGCCATGAATGCAACGTAAATCCACCTTCTGTCATGTTGCTGCACCCGCCAGCAATGCATCTACGTGGCATGGTGATAAATTAGCTCAAAATGGAGGATAGGAGTTGCAGTCAGCTCTGTGTTTTAGTATAGTGGAAATGGTTATGAGACCGATAGACTACCTGTTGTGATGTTACGGACGTCAAGGTCATTCACTCAGACTGCTACCTGTATAAATCACTTTAATTGTAAAAATTACTATATTAGATGTATTGTTAGTGCTTAAAACTATTCCTGTGCCATTTTTGAGGTCTCAAGGCATTTATAAATGAAAGTAAGGCCATGGCTCTGCATATATGCTTTAAACTCCAACTGGATGGTTCGGTCTTCTGGACCGACAGCACTTCAGTGTTGAAGTATATCAATAATGAGGATAGGTGTTTTCAAACATTTGTGGCAAATAGAGTCTCAGCCATTTGAGAAGCATCCAAGCCATCACAGTGGCGACATGTCCGCACCAAAGACAATCCAGCAGATGATGCATCAAGAGAACTGAAGGTGTCCGGCTTGCTGAAGAATGACTGTTGGCTTGAAGGGCCTGCATTTCTTTGGAAGGATTAGGAGGATTGGCCCAATGTAGTGTTGGACATTTCAGTGGATTCCAACGATCCAGAGGTTAGATGTGAAGTGACCACAAATGTTATATGTATAAGTTTAATCCTGCTAACCAGCTCATTGTCTGTTTCTCTGAATGGAAGTGTCTTAAGACAGCAGTTGCCTGATTCCTCAGATTAAAGGCTATGCTGCTGTAACAAATTCGCTAATGAAAGCAAAGGCTTCTATGGCTAGCAGTCTTAGGCTACGTTTACATTAGACCGTGTCTGTCTCGTTTTCTTCGCGGATGCACTGTCCGTTTACATTAAACCACCTGGAAAAGCCGGGAAACGGGAATCCGCCAGCGTCCACATATTCAATCTAGATCGTATCTGGTCCGGTGCTGTGTAAACATTGAGATACGCGAATACGCTGTGCTGAGCTCTAGCTGGCGTCCTCATTGGACAACGTCACTGTGACATCCACCTTCCTGATTCGCTGGCGTTGGTCATGTGACGCGACTGCTGAAAAACGGCGCGGACTTCCGCCTTGTATCACCTTTCATTAAAGAGTATAAAAGTATGAAAATACTGCAAATACTGATGCAAATACTGCCCATTGTGTAGTTATGATTGTCTTTAGGCTTGCCATCCTTCCACTTGCAAGTAGTAAGTGATATGCGCTGGGATCACACACACAGCGGCTCAGTCCCGAATCGTGGCTTGTGCACTTCACTCGCGCGCTGTGTGAGCTGCGCAGGGCCGGAGTGCGCACCCTCCAGAGGGCACTCGCTGTTCAGGGCGGAGTGATTTGGAGCGCAGGATGCCTGCGGAGCCGAGCGTATCCGTGTATTGGTGTTGCTGTGTGCACGGCTAACGGTTTTAGTGTAAATGCGAATCGTTTTAAGAACGTTAATCTGATGATCCGCTGATTCGACGTAATGTAAACGTAGCCTTAAGATAACCAGTCAGAATTGTTCAACACAAGCCAAAGCTCAAAGAGTCACAGATCTTGGAGTTGCATTTTAACAGTGGATGAGCTGTTGGTTCTTGGTTCAATCCCAGGTTTCAGCATTGAGAAGTGTGGCTTCTATATGTCTCAGTCTGTGACCAGTGTGATGTTTCCCTTTTTTTTTTTTTTTTGGCCAGGGTGAAGCCAGTAATTTGGTGGTTAAAACAATTAAGTTGCACAGCTTTGGTTCTATGGTGTAATGGTTAGCACTCTGGACTCTGAATCCAGTGATCTGAGTTCAAATCTCAGTGGGACCTTTGAAGCTTTTGTTTGCAGCTTCTAAACTAGCATGCACAGACTGTCTCAAAGGAAGGCTCCTTTTGGTCAAGCCAACTTTTATGTCCCAAACCCTTTGTGACCGTCACCATGGAACAACTTCTTTTCAAGATGGTATTGGGCCAGTTCTGCAATTTTGAATCAGGGCTTTATTGCAGTATCATTGCAGTGTCGATGGTACTGGCCACTACACTGAAAAAAATAAATCTGAGGAGAAGTAAATTTAACATAATTTGAATTTGTGATATTAACAATAAAAATTCAAGTTTGTCTGTTTACACAAATATATCTAGTTTTGAATCAATTTTTGTTTGTTAGGAACAAAAATAATTTTTCTCAACAAGAATAATTAAGTTATGCAAGCCAATCTTCTTATGTTCACAATCTCAACAAAACAAACCTTGTTATCTTTCCTCTTTTCCATTCAACACCAAACACTATGAGGTATATGCGCCCCAAGTGCATCGTAGGAACATTTTGCAGCAACAAGTCTGGTCCAAACCAGTCTGAACCAGGTCTGAGCTGAGCGCCTTTGACATTTAACATTAAATATCAGTAAGGTAAGAAAAATGTTTTTCTTTCTTTTTTTTTGCTTATTGTTGTCGAAAACCAGAATTAATCAGACACTGTTCATGTTAACTGAAGTTACCGTAATGTGTTAAGAGCCTTGTAAAGGAATTAAGTTACACGACTTATAAGCTAACAACTTAATGGCGCCAAATCTGTAACATTAGCTAGACCCTACCAACCTTCGGTCAGCCTGTGGCTAGCGTCGGTCTGTAAGCATTATTGCTGGCAATTTTTCTGCGGGGTATCCTGCCCCATTTTAAGTTGAGATGGTCACCTTGCCAAGGCCTTAATGCTTAATGTTATTTGAATGGTAGGTATAAATAAAGTCGATCATTTAAGTGGCCTGCTCGACCGTTACTGTTGAATGGCTGGGCTGGTCCTCACAATTATAGCTGATTCTGTGCAAATGTAAAACACACACATGCTGCAAGTTTAATGCCATCCACACAGCTTCTTTACTTAACCGACAACACAGAGTTATAAAGAATCGCAGCAAGATTAAAATCTCATCTCATTCTCTCTAGCCGCTTTATCCTGTTCTACAGGGTCGCAGGCGAGCTGGAGCCTATCCCAGCTGACTACAGGCAAAAGGCAGGGTACACCCTGGACAAGTCGCCAGGTCATCACAGGGCTGAAACATAGACACAGACAACCATTCACATTCACACCTACAGTCAATTTAGAGTCACCAGTTAACCTAACCTGCATGTCTTTGGACTGTGGGGGAAACCGGAGCACCTGGAGGAAACCCACGCAGACAACATGCAAACTCCGCACAGAAAGGCCCTCGCCAGCCACGGGGCTCGAACCCGGACCTTCTTGCTGTGAGGCGACAGCGCTAACCACTACACCACCATGCCACCCAGAATTAAAATCAAATGTCCCATTTTTATTTTGCTGTACATACGTATATGGGTGCAACCTCCAGTTCCAGCTCTCCCTCCCTGGCTCCCCGAGGCTGGGGGATGCAGCACGTTATAGTATTATTCAATTGATGTTTCTGGAGTAAACCTTGAGAACGGTGAAACACTAAAATAAAACTTAAGCATATGAATATATGAATAAAAAGTTCGACCTGACATGAGATGTGCCACTCCTCATGGAAATACATAATCATATGATAATAATTGGATAAAGAACAAGATTAAAAACTCGCTGCAGCTGCAAACAGACCGACCATTCAAAGCAGAAAAGGAAAAGTAAGAGACATCAGCAACAGAAAAATGATGAAATAGTCTCTAATTGTAGGCTAGTTATTGTTGTGTAATTGTAATTGAGTGTGACGATGTAAACTTTTATGTTTCTGAATTACAACATCCAGAGATAAGTGTAAATAATGCAGTTTAAATCATTCAACAATGTGAACATAATGTAGTAAATTCAGCTATGTATTATTTTCAGAGATGAAGGAACAGCCTATTTTTTTACATTTCCAACATTATTTATATCAAATTCAGGAGAACAGAGGAAATAAAGGGTTTGAAGTCAACATTTTCAGGAGATTTTTCTGAGTGAGAATGAGAGATTAGTCATGTAATATTGTGCAATTTAATTTTTTTTAGATAAGTAGTTCTTTAACAGTGTCTTAGAATGGAAAAAATAATATTTTAAAATCACCTTTTGTGTTTGCTGTTAATTACAGCTCCAATGAAAGAAAATCAAAAACCACAAAAATTGGAATTGGCTAATGAAACTGCAAATTGAATAATATTGTTAACGAGGGACACTCAAGTTACCATTCACCAGGGCTGTAGTCAAGTCCACCTTAGTCGAGTCTGAGTCAAGTCCGAGTCCAAAGAGGTTCGAGTCTGAGTCAAGTCCGAGTCCAAAGAGGTTCGAGTCTGAGTCAAGTCCGAGTCCAAAGAGGTTCGAGTCCGAGTCAAGTCCGAGTCCAGGACAGCAAATACAAGTCATATACTTGGAGCATCAAGATAATAACTTTGGGTTATTACTAACACAGTGTCACAGTACTTATGGTTTGTGTATATATACAAACAATAGCTTGTACAATATATCTTCACTCATACAGTAAGTGTGAAAAATTATTACCAGTATTATACTGTAAGTGTGTACCTGTGGTTAGAGTATGCCTTGCCTGAAAAAAAAAACTGTACATGCCGTGAGTGTAATGAAATACGTAATTTTTATTTGAGCATTAACTGTAACAACCCCCCCCCCCCCCCATAGAATCATTTGTCAACATTAATCAACAGTCTCACTCACTCACACACACACACTCTCTCTCTCTCTCTCACACACACACGTCACCTGAAACTGCGCTGCACGTAGTTAATATTGTAACTTAATTCTCATTTAGCATCTAACGTTTTACCTGATGAAAAAAATACTAACGTAAGGAATTGTAGCGTCGTATCCGTATCTTCCATTGGCCAGTGTTCGCTACTGTTAGCACAAGATAAAGCTAAGCACTTTCTAACTGTCACTTACCTTGCTGGGTGGTTCCTCTGCAGGTGTCTGTTAAAATTGGACGTCGTCCCAAGCGTGTCTGAAATTGTTTTTTTGCAGAATCTGCAGTCTACCCGGTGTTTCTTTTTCTGATCTGTTGTTGAAAACTCATGGTGATTTGTGTAGGCGAATTTAATTACCCCCGAATTAGCCGACATCTTCGCTGTATAGGCTATGTGTGAGAGAAAACAATGAAGGTCGCGCGGGAAGATAATAAAACACATATTTAGAATCTTAAAGTAACAAGTTCAAGTGTGAGACTCTACCATTGGTTGGCGGATTCCTTGGTGGACTTGACGAGTCCTGCAGCTATATTTAGCGAGACCACTAGGGGAGTCCGAGACAAGTCCAAGTCCAATTACAAGCGAGTCCGAGTCAAGTCCAAGTCCATCAAAAAAACGTCTCGAGACGGACTCGAGTCCGAGTCCGGACTCGAGTACTACAGCCCTGCCATTCACCTTACAGGTGAGCAAGCTTGTGGTGATATCATGAAGCTAACAGTGTTAGCTTCATGATATCACCACAAAACCAATGAGAACATTTTTATTTGTTTGACAAGTTTTCTGAAAATGACTTAAAATATGCTAACAGGGCGTTGTCTTATTTAAATGTACTAATTTACATACATTCAGAGCAAAAAAAAATTAATATTGGATAAAGGCACAATTCTTGTTTCATTTTGTTCATATATTTGTGTCATAGTTTTTTTAATGAGGGAATTTTGGATATCTCTTATTGTTACACTGGAAAAAAAGACCTAGCAGCCATAAAAGTAACTTTTCTTTTTGGAATGGAATGTTGTTTAAATTGGGTTGTGAATGATATTTTAACAAAAACATATCTGCCCCAGTGTTGGTTTCTTTTATTGGCAGTTATTCACTTTGACATTTTATCTCCACCAGGTGGTTCTTGAATCTCCACAAGAAGGCTACACTGAACGAAGGTATGTTCAAACATTTGGTTAATTGAGGTGGGGAAAGTGGGGCAACAGGTAGATTCATTCAGTTAGCTTATCAGCCAGAAGACGCGTCATGCTTTCAGATATCAAAGGTTTTGTTGTCCTGGATTTACTTTATGAAGCTCCGATGAATGAATATAAATTCTAATTCAATCCTGTTACCTGTGGCAAATTATCAGTATGTTTCCCTCATGAGGTTGACCAGATACAGTGGTGCTTGAAAGTTTGTGAACCCTTTAGAATTTTCTATATTTCTGCATAAACATGACCTAAAACATCATCAGATTTTCACAAAAGTCCTAAAAGTAGATAAAGAGAACCCAGTTAAACAAATGAGACAAAATATTATACTTGGTCATTTATTTATTGAGGAAAATTATCCAATATTACATATCTGTCAGTGGCAAAAGTATGTGAATCTTTGCTTTCAGTATCTGGTGTGACCCCCTTGTGCAGCAATAACTGCAACTAAACATTTCCGGTAACTGTTGATCAGTCCTGCACACCAGCTTGGAGGAATTTTAGCCCATTCCTCCGTACAGAACAGCTTCAGCTTTGGGATGTTGGTGAGTTTCCTCACATGAACTGCTCGCTTCAGGTCCTTCCACAACATTTCCATTGGATTAAGGTCAGGACTTTGACTTGACCATTCCAAAACAGTAACTATATTCTTCTTTAACCATTCTTTGGTAGAACGACTTGTGTGCTTAGGGTCGTTGTCTTGCTGCATGAAGCACCTTCTCTTAAGATTCAGTTCATGGACAGATATCCTGATATTTTCCTTTAGAATTCTCTGGTATAATTCAGAATTCATTGTTACATTAATGATAGCAGGCTGTCCTGACCCAGATGCACCAAAACAGGTCCAAACCATGATACTACTACCACCATGTTTCCCAGATGGGATAAGGTTCTTATGCTGGAATGCAGTGTTTTCCTTTCTCCAAACATAACGCTTCTCATTTAAACCAAAATGGTCTATTTTGGTCTCATCTGTCCACAAAACATCTTTCCAATAGCCTTATGGCTTGTCCATGTGATCTTTAGCAAACTGCAGATGAGCAGCAATGTTCTTTTTGAAGACCAGTGGCTTTCTCCTTGCAACCCTGCCATGCACACCATTGTTGTTCAGTGTTCTCCTGATGGTGGACTCATGAACATTAGCCAACATGAGAGAGGCCTTCAGTTGCTTAGAAGTTACCCTGGGGTCCTTTGTGACCTTGCCGACTATTACATGCCTTGCTCTTGAAGTGATCTTTGTTGGTCGACCACTCCTGGGGAGGGTAACAATGGTCTTGAATTTTCCTTCATTTGTACACAGTGTGTCTGACTGTGGATTGGTGGAGTCCAAACTCTTTAGAGATAGTTTTGTAACCTTTTCCAGCCTGATGAGCATCAACAATGCTTTTTTTGAGGTCCTCAGAAATCTCCTTTGTTCATGCCGTGATACACTTCCACAAACATGTGTTGTGAAGATCAGACTTTGATCGATCCCTGTTCTTTAAATAAAACAGGGTGCCCACTCACACCTGATTGTCATCCCATTGATTGAAAACATCTGACTCTAATTTCACCTTCAAATGAACTGCTAATCCTAGAGGGTCACATACTTTTGCCACTCACAGATATGTAATATTGGATCATTTTCCTCAATAAATAAATGACCAAGTATCATATTTTTGTCTCATTTGTTTAACTGGGTTCTCTTTATCTACTTTTAGGACTTGTGTGAACATCTGATGATGTTTTAGGTCATATTTATGCAGAAATATAGAAAATTCTAAAGGGTTCACAAACTTTCAAGCACTACTGTACATTTCATAACTCACCTAAAAGGTTGTCAAATTTAAACTCTTTTATTTTCTCAGTTCCTGAGTCTCATATGCTCCAGCAAATCAAATCATTTGTTTTTGAGTTTTCTTTCATATTTGCATATAGGGAATTGTTTAAATAACACAAATATCCCATTGTATAAGTTTTTTGAAATCCTGATTAATCAACATAGATATGGTTAATAAGTGTTTTTGTTTTTTTTTGTTTCAGGCTCCAAGTGCATTTAGGCATTGGACTTTGCACAAGTGAAGTGTTTGGAAAAGGTCCTGTCAATTCGGTTTCGTCAGAGGAAGGAAACGGCTGATTAACTTTGATTTTTGGCTGGGCTATGCCGTTAAGATATTTTTAAAATTTTAATTTATTTTGTTTTATTTCTTGTTGTTGTTATTTGCTTTCAGTTAAATTTAACTTTGAAGTGGTCATTCACATTTTGTATCCAAGCCAGTTTTTGACTTTTTTTTTTCAAAATAATAAAGCAAGATGTGATGCATCTGCATCAATAAAGCTTGCGCATATAAGGCCATATCTATCTGTATATATATGTGTGTGTCTGTATCAATAAAGCTCGCGAATATAAGGCCATGTCTATCTGTATATATATGTGTGTCTGTATCAATAAAGCTCGCGAATATAAGGCCATGTCTATCTGTATATATATGTGTGTGTCTGTATCAATAAAGCTCGCGAATATAAGGCCATGTCTATCTGTATATATATGTGTGTCTGTATCAATAAAGCTCGCGAATATAAGGCCATGTCTATCTGTATATATATGTGTGTCTGTATCAGTAAAGCTTGCGCATATAAGGCCATATCTATCTGTATATATACGTATATATGTGTGTGTGTCTGTATCAATAAAGCTCGTGCATATAAGCCATGTCTATCTGTATATATGTGTGTGTCTGTCTGTATCAATAAAGCTTGCGCATATAAGGCCATATCTATCTATCTATCTATCTATCTATCTAATATATATATATATATATATATATATAATATGTGTGTGTGTGTCTGTATCAATAAAGCTCATGCATATAAGGCCATGTCTATCTGTATATATACCGTATGTGTCTATCTGTATCAATAAAGCCCGAGCATATAAGGCCATGTCTATCTGTATATATGGGTGATTCTTTAACTATGGGCACTATTGGCCTTGTGAACTTGAAGGGGAAAAAAGTGTGAAAATATAAATTGTCACACTGGGATAGGTAAACACAACTAGTCTAGTTTGATAGCTCATAAGAGAACACACTGATATTCTAAGACAAGTTGGTGATTTTTAACAGATTTCCCAACTCCCCTTGCACAAATGTAATTTCCATCACATGTAAATATTTGTCATTTATTTTAAAATAATATGATACACATCATTTCTTTTCACTGGAAGACCAATTTCATATATAGTTTTAGCAGTTTATGCCTATATTGTAATTCCCATGAATTTATGGATTCGGAAAATTAATTGTGATGAGGACCAAACACGAATCTTACGTCCACCACAACCTGAGATATAACATTGGAATGGTTAGATACACTTCAAGGAGTAACTACTTGTGTTTTTACTTGAAGTGGAACATTACCTCATAAATTATGCAGATGTTTTTAATGAGTGATTAGAGTTTGGTAACTATTTGTTTAAAAAGAAATGGGGTGGTGGAAATTACTAGGCATAGTGGAAATTACTGGTTGTTGTGGAAATTACAATAAATGGACCCCATAGAAAAACAAAACTTTAATTTATTTTATTTATTTGTTTTTGCGTCACAGGTTGGCCAGAGGGTAATGGTAAGGGTGGTGTGGGAGGTGGAAGGACAGGTTCCGGTGGAACAGATTCTGGAGAGTTTGGTGGGGTTGTGGTTGCAAGGTAGGCCTGTACCCCAAGAGCATTCTTAATCTTCTCCCGATATTTTTTCATATAGTTTCTTCTTTGTCTCCTTTTTTTGCGTTGTTCTCTTTTTGTTAATTCTCCAATCGGTTTTACCACACCCCTCTCTTTTTTTCTCTGGTATCTCTCCCGGTCTCTTTTCAGTCGCTCTTCATATTTCACAGGGTCTTCTTTTATCCTGTCCCTGTAGGCTTGCGACCTTTCTTTTGTGGACTTCCGTGGCATCTTGAAAACAGATAAATTTACTTCAATAATAGAATTCATAGTCAGGGTACATACATTAACCCATTAAGACACGGCCCCTGTTATAAGTTTGTTGCTATCGGAATGACAATGACCAAGTCGTAATATATGACTAAAGACTCTTTAATGTCATAGTATTGTAGTACTATAGTAACAGGTTTTCAACAAATAGTAAAGCGTTCCACTGGTGGAACGGCGCGTATTATGGGGTTAATATTGAATAATTTAATGAATAAATTGCAGTTTGAGTTGTGCGACTGTACTGTGTGTGTGTGTGAGGGTACACTGCCGTGGTGGTTGGCCTGGACATGGGCTCTTTGTGAAAGGGAGATGGAGTGTGTGGGACAACATGGACTGCAAGAGATCTTGCAGTCACGTGACCGGAAAGTTAACAGCCGCCATCTTGTTGGTAAAAACACAGCTGAATACTGCTGCACTCGTGTACAGAATGGATCAATTTCAACCGACGGATTACACGGCTCATTTTTCTAATGAACAGATAACTAGATATATGTCTAAAATAAACAATCTACAGATTAGTGACCCTTATGGCTTACCGGACGGAATTTCACGACCGTGTCAGTGGATGTTGAACTGCCAGAGGTGGAATACCCAGACGTGTATAATTACCTCATCAACTTTCCCTAGCTGTTCAGTGGTGAAGCACTGTGTGCTTATAAATCTTTGGACAGTTATCTCTACAGAAATTCAGGATTTGTCAGCCCCCCTAAGATGTGGCATCTTGTAAAGAAGAAAATAACAATCCTCATTGGACGGGTAAGTCACTTAAGTATTGAGCACTAGAACTGATGCTAGATATATCAGTAGTATCTAGCATAGCATTGACCAGCCGATTATGGTTGAATCATACATGGCATATATATTTATTTATAAATCCTTATAAGGATTTATCCTTATATTTATAAGGATTTACTACTAAGACAGTGGTAAATTCTTATAAGTTCTTTACTGTTTTTTTTTTCGTACCACACCGCTAAAGACCCAATCCACCCCGCCCCAACCCTTTTCTCAGGCTCCCACTTCCCGGAATTTTTTATTAGAGCAAGTCATAAACTTATGCCGCAAATAACCACATGGATATACTGAAATAAATACATGACGAACCTGAGATGAAATGGTCACTGCACAGGCGCCAGTGATCGTTCCTTCCAGTCGGTACCCATGCCTTGTTGTTGTTGTTTGGATCAGCCCAGCCGATAGCAGCAATCCATTTTGCGCCCCTGTCAGGGTCCCGTGGCAGTCTATGAAACTAACTTCCTGTTTTCTGACCTCTCCTGTTGTGGCATTTATATGCCATACAACTCTCCAGCATTGTGGCATGGTAATATTTGAATATTTCGGCGAAAAATAATGAAAGTCAGTGTCGGAAAGACAGCGGAAATATGGCGTTTAACCGACAAGACGGCGTTTGTCTACAATCTGGAGCGGATGTGACGTCACATGCAAGTGCTCCATACTAGATGCGATGGGCACCATGAACTTTGTGTGTCAGTGAGAAGTGAGCTATGAGTGGGGTAATGTGAAGGGGCATGAGGTAGTTGGGGTCTATGCATGTCTGTGGTGTGAGAGAGCATTCAGTGATGTGGATGTGGGAGAGCATGGACAGGATGTGATGGGGGAGAGTAGACTGAGTGTGTGAAGTGTGTGCATAGGCTGAATGTGTGGGGAGAGCATGAGATGAGTGTGTGAGAGCAGGGCCGTTGACAGCTTTGGCTGGGCCCGGGACAAAATAATCTGAGTGCCCCCCCCCCCCCCCCCCACACACACACACACACACACATACGCGCGCACGCACATCGCCACACAGCAACCACCCACACCCAACCCCTCTTTTCACAGTCTCCATTCACTCCAACCCTTAAATAACAGGTATTCCAAGCCCATTATAACAGTCAACCATTTTATTTCAACATTTCAACATATTTACAGTTTGAACATTTCCTTAGTCTGCAACTATTCAGGTGCAAAATGCAATGCGCCGGACTTTTGCTGTGGCAAAGTCGTCAATAAGGTCATTGAAGTCCAGCTTCTTTGCAAGTTTGCGCTCTATAGAGAGCATAGCCAGCCCATTGAGCCTCTCCTGTGACATGTTTGAGCGCAGCCCCTACTTTATAATTATGAATGGCACGTCGCACGTGCTGGGGTTACATTACGGGGCTGGAAAAAGTTATCTGTGTCTTACCTGGCTCAGCTGCCCCACTGCCTTCACCACCTGCTGCATCATCTGAATCTTTTCTAAAATATCTATGCAGTGAGCCCCTGAGGCCAGTGGCGGCTCCTGAATTTTTTTTCAGGGGGGCAATTTTCCCCCGTTATGTCTACACGGACCGTAAATGTCCACAGGACTGAAGTAAATTGACCTAGGTAGCAAGTCAATTGGCCGAACTTGTTTTTGCCTGGTAAATTCAGATATCAATATAGACAATATTTCTTCTCTCCACTAGGTGGCAACACTAAACAAGTTAAAGGTGGCAAACTAAGGTAGCCTAGTAAACCAGACCCACCCGCCTAGCGGCCAAAAATATTTTTGCCTACGAGTGGCAAATATTCACATTTAGTCTGGCTTGCCAAGCTAAAACTAAGGAAGATTCATTGTGAAGCCTTCAAAGCAAAACATTTGGCATCACAATCAATTAATATTACATTACTCATTTATTTTCTCATATTACGTATTCCAGTATTCTATAATAAGTAGACACAAATTCTTAATTATAAACATATTCTAATTTCTTCAATTCTAAAGAATGCAATTAAAGTGGCAGGATATAAATCCAAAAGAAGTGTTTATTTAAGTTTTGAAAAAGATGAAGAAAAACATAACCATCAAACAAACATGTGCAGCTTAATTATGTGGTTTTTTATATGGAATTGCACCATTTTAACAACAAATAATTCTAAATAAATTCTGCAGTTTTTTTCCCAAGAATTCCTCCAGAAAGCCATGCCTTAAAAGGAAATTTAAAGTATTACAAGTTGTCAATGAACACAAAAGGCTTTAGTTATTTAGCTATATACACACAAGGTTACACAAGGTTTTGTAGTCAGTGCAACTTGGCTTAACAAGTTGGAAAAAAGGTAAGGTGCTGCTGGCTCCAATGAACACATACTGTACAATATATAAAAACTGAAAATATGCTTAATTTACACCAAGTCAGAGAGAACTTGAGGCTACTGAAATATTCCAAGCATGGCAATGTTAAACTGCCATTGGTAAAACAAAAACATGGCAATGTTAAACTGCCATTGGTAAAACAACTGCCATTGGTAAAACACACACACACACACACACACACACACACACAAACAACTTTTGCCTAGTAAATTCAAATATCAGATATCACTGTACAGTCTGCTGTGCTACTTCCAGGGTGGAAGAGAACGCAAGGGTAGCAAAAAAGAGCACTGACTAAATCACAGCCAGCTAGCCAAGTTTTCCGGTGGTACCAGTTCTTGTTAAAACCTCTTGAGTCGGTCTTCTCCCCCTTCGTAGACACTTGCTTGATGTTTAAATTCGGTCTAGGAGGTCCTAGCTGTTTGACTGCCATTTTCTCCTCATTGGTACGACGACTAAAGGGAACTTCTTTCAGAGACGCTATCGTATTGTTGCACTCAACACTCGCCGCCATCTTCATAGAATGTTCACACATTTCCCGCGCAAGTTGCGTTTTCCAGCCCAAAATTATGTTCAAAACCCGCCAAAATGCACTAAAAACCAATCTGGCAACACTTGCGCGGCGCAACAGGCGTATGACGTAAGCACGCTGCTTGTGCGAGCACATAAAACCTAATAGAAAATGCTTTGGGAGCGTGATTTTCGAAAAAAACGTACGTACCATTAGTGTCAATGGGAGATTTTGGGGCAAATCTGAACCTGACAGAAATCGCCCCAAAAGGGCGTGGCTACACCAGGCGCGACCTTAGCCTGATTGGACAATGACATTACTGTTGGTAGTAGGAGTAGATAAAAAAAAAAAATCTCCCTCCCTGTTTGGGAGTGCGTCGCCCAAATCGCCCCTATTAACGAGCCGCCAGTGCCTGAGGCTCTTGGCTTCTTCATCTCTTTTTCTCTTTTCTTTGCTCCTGACTTGTGCATGTTGGCAAACGGGCTCGCACGCTTATTGTCGAAGCGTTATGATGGAATAGTGCCGTGTTATTTGGCGCCTTAATCAAAGACCAAACCATTTCTGCATTAGGGGTGGTAGGTGGGTTCTTGAATCTATTTTCGAAGACAATAAAGGCAAAAGAACCAGAAATCATTCATTGAATGCAAATATAGCACATTTTTCTCCCCCAAATCAACACATTTTGAAATGAAACAGAATGATTAATGGCATCTTCATGAGGGACCAGTTCTGGGCCCCCCCTCATGCCTGGGCCCGGAACAAAATACCCGGTTGTCCCCCCCTGTCGACGGCCCTGTGTGAGAGAGCAAAGGCAGTGTATGGGGATCTAAGAATTTCGCCTGCATGCATAAATGTAATTTCCACCACACCATTGTAATTTCCACCACACCATTGTAATTTCCACCCAAGAATGCAATGTGGTGGAAATTACGGTGGTGGAAATTACAATCCTACAGTTTTTTGAGGAAAAATCTACGCTAACATCTTATATTGGCTAAGAAGTGGTATCTAGCATTTTGTGCACGCAAAATACATCTATGTGCGTTAAAAAAAAAAAACTTATTTACAAACTCAGTTGACGTTATGGCATGTTTGGAAATTATATACAATAAAAATATTTTCATTTCAAGCTATATATACCTTGGCTTTTCTTCAAAAGTTGATTGATGAAGTCAAAATTCCCTCCATATCAGACATGTTCTCTGGTGTCACTGTTCATCTCCACAGAAACTACCCAAACAATTTTTCATACAAACCTTTTAAAGGGACATTACAGTGTTATGGTGGAAATTACAGCAATAGTGTGGGACAACTACATTTGGTTTAAAAAAAAAAACACATGAACAGTTGAATGACCTCGAATACCCCAATTATGTTTTGATTATTTTACTGATACTTTATTTAGTGACATTTTAAAACATTAGAAAAAACAGTTTTTTACAATTAATTTTTATCATTGAAGATCAAAAGTCTGGGTGTGGGACAACCACAAAACAGCAACATTTGCATATATAATGATGTTGAAAAAGGTGAAAAAGTCATCATACACTACCAGTACAAATTTCCTAAAACACTCTCATTGTAAAGATACCTATAAAGGTGTGAAATTTCCCTTTTTTTCTTTCTTTCATAAAATATGATCAAAGGACATAAAAGTGCCCGTAGTCTAAGAATCACCCTTATATAAGGTACAAAAACTATGCAGTCTTGCCAGGGTGAAAATCAATAACTACCATAAACCTTTGATATGGGGGGGGGCTGTGCCCCAGTAGAGTTTTATGGCTAGCAATGTCCCTGGTCTGTATTCATCTTCTAAAGAGTAAAAGTGGAGCATAACTTGGTTCCATAGTGTAACGGTTAGCACTCTGCAGCTTTGCTGAGATTTCATCCATACAGCGTTCCAATGTTCTCCCAACTGAGCTGCTTTACCTGAAAATCAGTAACATATGAGGCAAAAATCAGCCGCTTGGTCCAGGAGCAAGGTGAATCCCGTTTTATCTGATGACCACGTTCATAGAACAAGCCTGACCATGCCACCATCAGAGCTCTGTTCTAACGCTCCCCGAGCCACCATGTTGCACCCAGTGCACACATTTCTTAACTGCACGGACCAAAATTCACAGTCATGACCCATTTTCATCTTTAACAAAAGTTATTTCTTTGTCCATCATTCAAAGTGGGCAAAAGCTTTTAAAGATTCCACCAAGAATTGGACTCGGATGACTGGATTCAAAGGCCAAAGTCACATAATTCACTGTCACAATATTCATGCAGCTTGTGACTAATAAATACTGTTAAAACCTGACTAAGAATGAAGTGAAAAGAAAATATTCCTGTTTCAACAGCTGTCCTAAACAGAAAGGAAGGATAGCCTTTGTGTTGGTATTTAAATAAACAGATAGAAAGGAAGGAAGAACTAAACAAAAGAAAAAGATAAACTGAAATAATGTCTGTAAAAATAATTATAGTAGTAAAAGAGCTGTTCAAAAAATGACCAGAGACTGAAATGGAAAAGAAAAAAAACAGTGAGGGGAGCGCTATAAAGATATGTAAGGAATGGGGGTAAAGTTGAGAAAATAAGAGGAGGTGATGGGGGTCAGGAGATACTTGTCTTGGGGCCAGTTTGATCGGATATGACGGTTTAACACACAAACCAAATCGACGCGATGTGAGGGGTAAGATGGCGGCCAGATGGCTTCACTGTGGCGAGCCTATGCGCTCTCGGTCCGGGAGAGAAGATGGAAAGCCGCCCACACACAACACTGAATGGGCTACTGAGCAACACACAGCGATCAGGATGCGCGCGCTCTGTCTCTCTCTCTCAGGGAGCTGATGTCACCTGGTCACATGACCTGGGTTTTCCCCGAAAGTTTAGGGGAAAACCCAGGTCACATGATTCAGACAATTTCATTAGTTCAATTAGTTTAAATGAAAACAGTTTAATTAGTTTAAATGAAAACAGTTTAATTAGTTATGTTTCAAAATCTGCAGCTATATAAGAGCCACACATCCACACAGAGCTTCAGAGCGACACAAACCTTCACAGCGAGTAACAGCGAGTTTCCAGCGATCATCAGCAACTTATCAGCAATTCATCAGCGGCTATCAGCGGTTTAATCTTCTCCTTCGGAGTAAGTCACCTTGTACTAACTGAGTGATTTATATTTTTTTTAAGTTTTAATAGTCTACTAAGACGACACACACTAATCGCATGCCTGTCTATCCTCATTCCTTCTTCTCTACCTTCATACTGATCAGGGCTGGGTTTCCCAAAAGCCTCTTAACGCTGAGACATTCTTCACTAGGCGGGGTGTCTGACTGGTAATTACTAACGCTGGCCACTAGGCGGGGTGTCTGACTGGTAATTACTAACGCTGGCCACTAGGCGGTGTGTCTGACTGGTAATTACTAACGCTGGCCACTAGGCGGTGTGTTTGCCAGTTACTGTAATCTTCCAGTAAATGTTCCAGTTTATGGTGAGCTGGGATAGACTCCAGCTTGCCTGCGACCCCGTAGAACAGGATAAGCGGCCACAGATAATGGATGGATGGATAGACACCTGCTTTGAAATTTCTTGTGAAAGAAAATAAGATTCACAAATGCAGTAATATTTTTATATATACACAGGACTGTGCAAAAGTCTTAGGCACCCTATTTTTTTCATACAAACTTTGTTATAGATTTTTATTTT
Source organism: Neoarius graeffei (assembly GCF_027579695.1). Classification (NCBI taxonomy): domain Eukaryota; kingdom Metazoa; phylum Chordata; class Actinopteri; order Siluriformes; family Ariidae; genus Neoarius; species Neoarius graeffei. The sequence continues at coordinate 58,295,699 of NC_083584.1, forward strand.
ATGACTTCTACATTATCGCGTGAGTACAAAAACATTTTAGAGTCCCAAACATTCATTTTCCAGCACAAAATTAAATGTTATAGAAAAAACAAAATGTTTGAACAGCATATTACATGAGCACTTTTCAGATTAAAAAAGGAAACGTTATGAAGGCTGCTGGGGTGCAAAATGAAGAAGCGAGTGTGACAGTCAAAGTGTCCCGAAGAACTGCGGCTGGTTCTGCAAGATGCTCAGTAAAACCTACAGCTCACTTCCGCATAAAACTGCACTCATTGTACCTCAGACTACTATTTTTTTTTTCAAGCAAAGGGTCATCTCACACCAAATATTGACTTTATTTCATATATATATATATATATATGACTGACTGATGTGGAAATGGACTATGTTCCATATGTTATTTGATAGTTTCTATCTCTTCAGTATTGTTCTACAATGTAGAAAATAGTCAGATGTTTTGCAGAGAGATCAGGGGGCCGGATGAAGTTACATGCGCTTGTTACTCTGATTGGACAAGTCCACGCGCGCGCTCATTGAATATTCATGTTTTTCCACAGCGCGTGCTAGAGAAGAAAATGCGCATGCTTGTCTCCTTTTGAATGTAAACGCGCGAGACTGGTGCGGGAGTAACGGTTCCCGCATAGTTTTAACGGTTCTGAGAAGAGAGAACCTCCAAAAGGAACCAAAATAACAGGTGTATGTTTCCAGATATCAGACAATAAGCCACACATGATCGTGTAATTCAAACTGACTTTGGGTCTGGATTTTGTTTGATTATTTTAAAACAAAACAAACCAACAACAAAAAGGAGGCTGGTCAAGTCTCCACTGTCAGAAATAGTGTTACAGTAAGAGTCCATTTCTGTTCCCCAAGGTACAATCTACACTAATGTACCCTTAGGGCTCATTATTGGGCCTCAAGGTAACTATGGGTACTTCTTAGGATCAGAAAGGTCCATATGCGTTCCCAGGAAGTATATAAATGGGACAAATAAGCACATTAGAGGGTACTGTCCCAATGACAATGCATAATAGGACTACTACTGCACTTTATTTTCTGAGAGTGTGACATGTTGTTGTCCCCCCCCCCCAGCCTTGCTAACTAGTCAACACTAAAAAGCAACTGTTGTAATCGTTAGTTTACAAATGGCTGTATAAATCAATAACTCCAGTTCACTAACCCTGAGCTCCTGTCCGTTTTCACCAGGTGCTTGCAAATTCTTCAGCTGGTATGGAAGTCAAACAAACATGCTTCACCCTCCCGATCAACCCCAACCATTTCCCCAGCAAGTTGTGGCGTTTGGTGAACGATCCTCAAATTTGCTCAATCTGCTGGGACTCCAGTGGGGAACAAGTACTCATCTATCAGGAACCCTTTGAAGAAGAAGTGTTAGGTTCTCCTAATGAGCAGACGAGAGCATACTTCAAAACCACTTCCATCATCAGTTTCTTTCGCCAGCTAAACCTGTATGGTTTCAGAAAAGTGCACCCAGATCATGACAGCTCAGAGAAGCAGCAACTCGGCAAAGCTTTCGCCTTGGCCCAGCGGCATCACTTTCACAACGAGTACTTCAGACGGGCAAACCCAGAGCTTCTGGTCAAACTAAAGCGACTCACGCCTGGCAATAAGGCCAAGATTGCTGCTGGGATAAAGGTGACCAGCAAGTCAACAAAGGGTTTCTGTTATCAGATGGCGAATTCACCCAAGGAAAACTCTGCTACGATGATAAACGGTTGGTAGTTTAAAATACGTATTTATTCATCTACATCGTTTCAGTATAATCGCCAAATGTGTGGTCTTGCACCTTGAATGAATCATCCGGTGTGTGCATTCTTACGACTAAAATACAAAAAAAAAAATCGATTAAATCTGTCTGTGGCCCACATTTTTAAACTTGGCTAAGATTTGAAAATCCTCGAATGTGCACGAGACATAAGATAACAGATAAGAGAGTGGACTAAATTCCTTGAATGGGGACTGAATGCTTCACGATTAACATTATGCCAACAAATATTGCAAATCAAGAGGGATCACCTTCCACATGCAAGTATTCTAGTTGAAAACATATTTTTGGGTTATTTATGGTAATTTTTTTTTTAAATGATATTTATGGTAGTTTGGGTGTGGAGATTTTTCATATGGTACACTGATAAAGGGCTAGCTACAGTACCAATAAAAAGTTTGGACACACCTAAAACGACTATTTCACTAATCGGAGCATAGCCTTGAAAAAAAAGTGAGTCATCTACAGGAATTTGTAGAGACAATAGACAGAGAATAAGAAAAGGAAAGTCCTCTTGCTTGTACAGTGCCAGCTAGCTAAGTTTTTGGTCTCTAGCAATCATCTGAATTTTTAGTACTTTTTATTCATTAATATCTGCCCTGTCTGTGTTTAGATTCAGTCTTGGTTGAGGAAACTCTTCACAACCATCATGGTGATGGCTCACAGAATGTGACGGATTGTGACAGGACATCTGAACCCTCCCAAGCATCTGTAATGGGCCATGGCAGTCCAGGCTCTGGGTTCCATCACTTCCCGATGAACTCGCAGTGTTCGCACCAATCCAGCTGCAGGCACATCCATGAGGGCTCACCAAGCTCAATGCCTGCAGGGATGTTCATACCTCATCACTCACATTACGGATTTTATGCACCAGGTAATGGATAGTATGATAGTTTAATTCTTGTAAATCTACTATACATCCCAATCACATGCTTCTGAAGCAAATACTGTGTTATGGTGTATTATTTTGATGTACACTTGCAATTTGGGATGTCGTCCAGTGTATTGTTTCTCAGCATCAGTGTTGGTGTTTCTTATAAACAGCAAGTACTACGATGTCTTGCAAAACTGCTGCTTTTTTTTTTTTTTTGAACAAAATACGAGTGATAATGCCATATGGTGCTTGGCAGTATGTTTTTGGCTTTTGTTTGAACTCGTGTGCTTTTTCATACTGAATATTTATTTTTTAATGATATTAGAGGTGCTTCATGCACATGATTTCTGTTGATACCAATAATTTAACAGGGCCTTAATTTGGCCAACCTGTCTATCGGTCAGGCTTTATACTGCATGTGATTTCTTTCAATTGTTTCTGACAACTATTTTAAAGCTTGATATGTCAGCACCGTTTAGTACAGTAGGGAGGAAATAAGAGTGGCTATAGGAGCTGTATTGTAATATTTTCCAGAATAATGCTTTACTGAGATGGTGTTAATGTGTTCCCAAATGGGAAGCCATTTAATAACTTTTTTTTTTTTTTTGCAGGGTATCACTACTGTAACCCAGGCTCCTTGGATTCAAACATGAACTTCTCCCAACACCCAGCTGGCTCCTTGGATTCAAACATGAACTTCTCCCAACACCCAGCTGGCTCCTTGGATTCAAACATGAACTTTTCCCAACACCCAGCTGCCTCCTTGGATTCAAACATGACCTTCTCCCAACATCCAGCTGCCTCCAACATTTATTGTGGATATTACCCTGTGAGTGCTGAGAAACTTTTTCAGATTGTGTACTAATCAGAAGAAATTGCCAGTCATTATTTGAGCCTGTGCATCCATATTAAGATTTGATGATACGTGTTGTGAAGGGAATGTTGGGATGTCAAAAAAAGTGAAACCTTGATGTGTGTTGTAACACAATTTTACCCCTTATTGTCCAGTATTCCTTCTTCGGCCACCACCATTACACTGGTCAGAATCCAAGCTGGCAAGCAGGCGAATCTGCAGATCTCAGGGAGGGTGACATGATCCTGGAGAGTCTACTCAAACTGGCAGAAGAACTGCAGGTCAGATTAAATGTTCCCCCTTAAAGAACACCCCTGAGTATCTGCGTTAATAATGTACTCTGTATAATCTATGCTGTAATTACAGTACCAGTCAAAAGTTTGTGTACCCCTACTCATTCACAGGGTTTTCTGTATTTTGACTATTTTCCACATTGTAGAACAATACTAATGACATCACAACTATGAAATAACACATGGAACATGTATGGAATTATGTGGTAAACAAAGAAAATGTGAAAAGCGTTTCATATTTTAGATTCTTCAAAGTAGTCACTGTTTATCTTGATGACGCTTTGTACACTATTGGCATTATCTTCACCGGCTTCATGAGGTCGTCACCTGGAATGCTTTTCAATTAACAGGCGTGCTTCATCTAAAGTTAATTAGTGGACGAGTTTCTTGCCTTTTTAATGTGATTGAGATCAAGTAGTAAATAATAAAAATACAGTAAATGGCCCGATTCTACGACTGTACTAATCCATATATCAAGACCCGCTCAACTAAGTAAAGAGAAACGACATTCATCATTAGTTTAAGACATGGTGTTGTAATAAATCTTTTAATAAAAATAAAGAAAGAACATTGAATTAGGTGTCCAAACCTTTGATTGGTTCTGTACATGTGTGTACTATAAAGTCTGAATCCACCACCAAATTTACTCACTCAAACATTATTGTTCACAAACATGTTGTTTAAAAGGAAGATTTATAGTTATTTATCTGTGTGAGAAATTCTCATATCTGGAAACTATACTATGTGCTTCATTTTAAAAATTTATATGTCAAACAAAATTATGATGCCACATTTCACGCAAATGCTAACACGTGTGCTTCTAACACACCCAACAGTAGTGATGCACCTTATAATTTGTGCAATTTTGTCTGCCAGTGAAACTGAATTGCAAACAGGTATTGAAGGGAAATAAAAATCACAAAACCATCCATCCATTATCTGTAGCCACTTATCCAGGTTGCAGATGAGCTGCAGCCTATCCCAGTTGACTATGGGTGAGCGGCAGGGTACACCCTGGACAAGTCACCAGGTCCTCGCAGGCACATAGAAACAAACAACCGTTCACACTCACGGTCAATTTGTAGCTACCAATTAGTCTAACCTGCATGTCTTTGGACTGTGGGGGAAACCGGAGCACCCGGAGGAAACCCACACGGACAACATGCAAACTCCACACAGAAAGACCCTCGTCAGCTGCTGGGCTCAAACCGAGGACCTTCTTGCTGTGAGGCAACAGTGCTAACCACAACACCACCGTGCCGCCTCACAAAACCATAACATAACCATAAAATGTTTGCAATTTAAATCAGTGTGTTCCGTTTATTGTTGCTCCATGCGAGGACATAGATCCTGAAGGAGCCACACTCGCTGTATAGCACTTGATAGCAAGCTGGCTCACACTGATTTGTGTTTTTCTCCTTATTCAGGCTGATGCTTCCAGCAGTCTGCTCACCATGTGAAGACAGTTTGACCAGGCACCTCATGTTTATTTTGAGTGGGAATACATTAACTGAGTGTCTGTCTTTATTCTGTTTCCTGACAAATATCACTTGGAAGGTACTGCATGAAGGCCAGCCATGTAACTGGTTCTCTCTTGCATGTTTTTTTTTTTCTGTCTTGCTTTTCAATAAATCACTCTTACCTGTTGAACTGCTAGTCTTGCTTTTGAGTCCGGTCATCTCGACACACTTAACGTTTAGTTTATTACACAGGGTTTGGCATGCAGATATAACGAGCATGGCATTTAATTATCAAAGCCAACTTTAGTGTTTCCTGAATGATTTCTTTTACAAAAAAATGCCTGTGCATATACCGACAAATGAACTGTAAATTATCAAACAGCTCTCTTACATTATCCACGGGGGGTAAAAAAAAAACTTTTTAGATTTAAGTAGAATTTTAGTGTTAGATTATAAATTAATCTATGTAAGTCAATCATATAAGGACTCTTTCATCTGTACAGTTGTTACTCTGAAGTCAGTGAATCAAACATGTGATGCACTGTATTTCACTCTGATTTGGACAAGGCAAAACCACTTTTAGGAGTAAAAGTGCCCCGAGTGTGTATAGACCTCTGTTCACTTGCAGTTCAAAAGAAATAACATTACATGCATAATCCACATGTTGCACTTCACAAAGAATCTTAAATAGTCAAATAAGTCATAAAGGAGATAAGATTAATAAATGCCAGAAACAAATGCTGTACATCCTTGCCCAGAGAAATGAGTGTGGGAGGGGGTTCAGAAGTGATGTACAGTATATAGAGTATGTGAAATTAAAAACAAATCAAAAGTGGCTCAAATCTGATTCAAAAGATCAGTTTGACAAAAAAAAAACAGTACAACTTCATTCAAAATTTGTAATGTGAACACATGAAATGAGATCATGGTAAGAATGTACAATCAAACCATTTCGAAAATATGAAGTACCAAATTAAATTTGGACTGATGTGACCATTTTAAATTCAGGACACACAAACACTAATACAGAAGATGAAACCATTTCTTATGCTCTTATTTGACTGTCTTTGAGTAGGCACATTAATTGACACTGGAGGTAGCTTTCCTTAAGTTACTTCTCTGGTCACTAATCACATCCAGACATGGGCGTAACCACCATAGGCACTGGGGGGGACATGTCCCCCCCAATATTGGGAAAGCACCAATCTGTCCCCCCCCAATATTTGGCGTATTAAATCAATATGAGACAAATAATATGCCATCCTGAACCATGGCTATATAATGAATCCTTCACTTGTTATGTCCGATTTACTTTCAATTTAGGAAGCACAGAGAAACAAAAAAAAAAAACAAAAACCTTTGCGACCACCCCCTATGATTGTGCACTTGGGTCAGCCCATGTGGTTCGTTGGTTTGAAAATCCACTCAGACTGTCAGGTAGGCTGCTGGTGGACACATTCAAATGGCGGTAGCCGCAAAGAAAAGGAAGGACCCATGGGCGTAAAAATGCGTATGGACGGTATGGACGCGTCCATACTAATATTCAGCTGAGTTTAAAATGTCCATACCATTTTTGAATGGAGAAGCCGCGATGCGGGAAACGCTGAATAAAAACACCAAACGCGGTGTCGCTTCCAGCTGATTTTCAGTTGTGAACAGACCTCTCAAAGACGGCTGACTATTGGTGGGGACAGCAGGTAAAAAAGCTTTATGAAGCTTTGATTGGCCCACTTCCCGTTGCCTTGACGTTGCTATGGTTTTTGATTGGCCCACCTCCCGTTGCCTTGACGTTGCTATGGTTTTTGATTGGCCCACCTCCCGTTGCCTTGACATTGCTATGGTTTTTGATTGGCCCACCTCCCGTTGCCTTGACATTGCTATGGTTTTTGATTGGCCCACCTCCCGTTGCCTTGACGTTGCTATGGTTTTTTGTTGTCATTGGCTGTAAGCAGTAGCAAGCGGTAAAATCAGCATCCAGCTCGCTGCTACAGCAAAACAGCACACAGGCAGTGATGTCGGGCAATAAAAGAAAATATAAGGAGGACATATGACATTTTTGTCATATGATCCTGTAACAGCAAGGAGTTTCTGTTTGCAATCTCTCTCTCTCTCTCTCACATACACACTAATAAATGCTTGTAGGTAATGCTAAATGTTTACTTATATTTACTGTAAGGCAGCTGGGCCATAGAAGGTTCACGCTGCATGCTGCACGCGTGTAAAGAAAAGTGGACAAACGTAGCATGACTTGCTCTGGGCCATAGAACGGCGTTCACGCTGCACACTTCACGCGTGAAGCGAGAAATGAACATGCACACTTTTTTCTAGGCGTGAAGATGGAAATTCCAGTCAATGCATGCACGACCCCAAGGTCACCGCCGCGCCAGCCAGTCAGAACGGGTCTAGGGAGATAAAATGGACGACTACCGAGAAAAGTTGAAGTTTAATGGCCCAGGGTCCGGTTCTTCACGTGAACGTGTAGCATGCAGTGTGCAGTATGAACCTTCTATGGCCCAGCTGCCTAACAGCAAGGAGTTTCTGTTTGCAATCTCTCTCTCTCTCTCACACACACACACACACACACTAATAAATGCTTGTAGGTAATGCTAAATGTTTACTTATATTTACTTTTTTCTTGCTCATTGTTTGCATATATATGCATGTGTATATGCGTATGTATGTAACCTCTGCAATAAAATGTGAAAATGTAAAAATGTGAAACAATTGTCACTTAACCCTTTCAACTTGATGAATAAACGTTTTTGCAAAATGCACTACAACTACCAAAACTCTTCACACTTCTACCACCCATACCTACATTACTTCCAGATTCTGAAATTGCAGTAACTCAAAAGGAAGCACATGATGTTTCAAATGTGTGAAAATAGTAAAAGTTGTGTGAAAATGAAGCAGCAGCACATAATTTTGATTGATTATGTTGTTGTATTTTGGGTAGGTCATCCACTACAGCGAAATTCACAGCAACTTCAATGTCCACTTTCTCTGTGTGATAATGTATTGCCCGTATACATACAGATGTTAGCCTAAGTCTAAGACTGAGTGTACCTGGTGCTAAAAATCAAAATAACACAAAGGAATGGACAACCAATCATTTGTACAGTGTAGGCCACATTTCGTGCGACAACCATGGCGCACTGGGGCGCTTGGCCAAATTATGTCCCCACCAATATCAACACCGTTTTTACGCCCTTGGAAGGACCAACGGGCTGACATTCACCTTTTTTTCCAGACGAGTCACAGACATGATGAGTCTGTCACAGAGAGTCACAGGCATGATGGAGGAAGGGAACAGACAGAGACCTGCTCTGAAGATGAACTGGTAAAGAGCATTGTATTACGAGTCCTTAAAACAACTTTATTTTTAACCTCATCATAGGCTGCATGTCATCAGTAGGCTAGTAATAAGAGCATACTGTCCTTTAATTAAATGTAAATAAATTAAATAAAATTATCATTTTGGTCAGTCATTATAGAGGGATTTCACTGACGTCACCCGAAACTGGAAGTAAACAGACCCTGCGCCATATTGGAAGACCAACAAACTCGTGATTAGGGGGAAATAACGGCAGCGGTATGTGAACCCACGAGAATAAAGTGGAGTGGCAAACGACTTAAACAAACAAATCTGAGCTGTTTTATTTATGATTTATTGGCCCAACAGTAGACTTGAAAGAAACCTGTGTGAGACTTGGCAAAAAACTGTAGATATAATGGATAAGTCTGTGCATGATCTGCGGACACTTTGAGGTAAGCAAACGCAAGAAATTCAGATTTAAAACATGCTAAACTGGCCCCAAGTTGATAACTGTATGAGGAGCAAGCCTCCCAGACTTCTACAATTTAATAATAATAATAATAATAATTTAGGATGGTTTGGGGCTTGCTCTCCCTCCTATTATATAAATAAAGCATAGTTGTTGTGTAGGCATATATCATAAATACATATGTATAATTTGGATAAATTAACCTAAATTATGGATACCTTAATAGTAGCAAAAAGTATTAATTTTTCAACTGAAAAGATATATTATTAAAAGATAAATATCAACAAGATTACCTTGGCCATAACTATGTGTAGGTTATTCTTAACAACAGCTGTAATATCATGAACCAAGCCACTAACAACATAATTGTAAGCCTGTAGCCCTTTGTAGGCTTTCAAGTCATCAGCAGTGTAGGCACTGGGTGTAAACAACAAATAGTTTACAATGTCTGGGTAGCAAACAGATGGCAGAATTGGTGTCAGGTCCTCCTTATGTTTCCATTCTCCCTTGCCCCGAGTCTTATCATATGGGTCAAACCCATCAATCACAGCCAGTTTCTCCACATACCGTGCCCTTTCTGCAGCTGGTAATGTACTCACATAACCCGAATTATCAGCCATCGTGTCACTTCACTCTCGCTCATAGTTTGTTTTGTATGTATATACTTGAGGTCTTCCAATATGGCGCCCTAACAAAATCTTGCGGTACGGTGACGTCATGCGGTAGCCCTCTATTCTTGAACACCTCCATATTTTTGGGCCATTTATTTAGATAAAGTCAATATATTTTCTACAAAGTTCTATGTTGTTTTGACCTATTAACCAGGGTAATGCTCCATTCTATTGCTTTGGTAGCCATTTTTCTGTAGCAATTTGGCATTTCTGCATTTGTTTGAAATGTGTGTGCGCGCGTTTGTGTGTGTGTGTGTGACTAGCTCTGGTGTGACAGATTTTCATGCAATGTTTTACATGTTTTTTGTATGTTGTATTGCGTTACATGTTTTGCAGTTGCACATTCTGTTTTGTGTTTTGCCTGATACACAATAAAAAAAAAAACAAGATATAAATGTTAACATGTTCATTGGTAATTGTATTCATCAAAACAATGTTCTAGATAAGCACATCTTTATCAATAGGCCCATATAAAAATTGCGCTAAATGCACTTAAAAATATTTTGGGAAGGGCTCAAATTTGGACCCCCCCAATATTTATACCATGGTTACGCCCTTGCATCCAGAGGTAACAATTCAACATGGAAGAAATAAAACATGCTGTTATTGGAAAATAACCAGCAGTGACAGAGCATGAGATATTCCCTGATGCAAAGTGACCACTTCATTAGTTGATCGTTACTTTAAGACATGAAGTGTCTTAATTCCAGTTTTTCCTCAGTTGCTAATGTGGCAGGGCCCAGTGCTTGGTGACCACCACCAGTGGTTAGACCTACCAGAGGTTTTTAACCAACACTCAGAATAAACCCACTTCAAACAGTGCTATGAATTGTCACCCCAATTGAGACCATTCATTCAAATGAAGGAGACAGGGATGCAGGCTTCCTTAAATGCATATAATTTACTGATTTCACTGTAGTCATAAAAGTAAAAAAAAGAAAAGTTGAGGGCACGAAGACTGCAGTAAGACAGCGTCTTAGGAGGCGATGGTGCAAAGGCAAAGGACCTCTCACACCCAAAGCAAGAGTCATACCACTAGACCAGCAAGCCAAACAATCCACACTGAAGTATTCATGTGCTGCTGGAATTTCACTATATCCTTCAAAGGTTTGACTTTTTCATGTCTACAGGATCCTGCTCAACGTATGAGATGGTTGCATGAGATGTGTGAAGGAAAGCAGGTTCATGTTACTTTTGCTTTCTTCAGAAAATCTGTATGACTTTATTGATTTTGCTGTGGTCAACCATGGCTATAATTAAATTATTGTGTGTGAGACAAATTCCGTAGCAAGGGTTGTGAGTCTGAGGATAGTCGGGACAAGCTGTCCGCTTTCATAATTAGCAAGAAAACCCTTTGTTGACGTTGCCCATATTCATGACTACTGCAACAATAACATGAACTACATTCATTTGGAAAGGAGATATTCAAAAACAGGGTTCATGGTGACTGAGTTGTTTATTATTATTATTATTATTATTAATTTATTTATTTTTTACTGAGACATGGTCAATTCCCAGGACGAGCCAAAGAATGCAAAATTAATCCAGTATTAAGTAGAAAGAACTTGGAATTCCATTTGTATTTGTGATTTGTGTCCTAGATCCTCCATTGTTCCACTTTTGGATCATTGCTGAAAAGGATTGCTCTTGGAACCTGCATTCTCTGAAAGGAGTCCTCTGTGATTTGAAGTCTAGAATCAGTGTGCTCTTCATTCTCAGCTGGACGCTTGACATCACAAGATGGTGTTGCCCACCTTTTGACGAACTACACTACCGTTCAAAAGTTTGGGGTCACCCAGACAATTTTGTGTTTTCCATGAAAAGTCACACTTTTATTTCCCACCATAAGTTGTAAAATGAATAGAAAATATAGTCAAGACATTTTTCTGGCCATTTTGAGCATTTAATCGACCCCACAAATGTGATGCTCCAGAAACTCAATCTGCTCGAAGGAAGGTCAGTTTCATAGCTTCTCTAAAGAGCTAAACTGTTTTCAGCTGTGCTAACATGATTGTACAAGGGTTTTCTAATCATCCATTAGCCTTCTGAGGCAATGAGCAAACACATTGTACCATTAGAACACTGGAGTGAGAGTTGCTGGAAATGGGCCTCTATACACCTATGGAGATATTGCACCAAAAACCAGACATTTGCAGCTAGAATAGTCATTTACCACATTAGCAATGTATAGAGTGTATTTCTGATTAGTTTAAAGTGATCTTCATTGAAAAGAACAGTGCTTTTCTTTCAAAAATAAGGACATTTCAAAGCGACCCCAAACTTTTGAACGGTAGTGTATGTGTATTAGGACACAGCCTTTATTTCCATCCCGTGTATTAAAATCAAAGATTGCTTCTCATCTGTGCACACTGACCAATACACTGAGTAAAAGCTGTTCTCCTGCCAGTCTGACGGCTCCTCGGTCAGTCACTACGTTTACATGCACATAGAGAGAATCGAATTTCTGCCGTTGCTCGACTGAAATCGAAGTTCAAAATGCCATGTATACACCTTAATTCGGCTGAAATTGAACCGAACTTGATTTCTCGGAATCGAGCTACGCGACCTAGTTTATGCGATTTCTGCCGAGCTACTTTGTGCATGTATACCCTATCGAGCTACTTGTCGAGCTACTTCCGGAAGTGACGAGTGACGAGACCACAAGCGGGAAACAACAGCCTCGGTCGGCATGACAACGAATCATGACAACGGCATGAATCTTTTCTTTTTGTGGCATTGTTTGCACTGTTAAAATTTAGCTCACTTACTGTATCACCAAATACATCTGTACAGCTGTTGCATAGCTGTGAATTGTGTACATAAACAAGTTTGTGTGTGTGTATATATGTCCAACATCTGAAGAATGTCAATAAAAACAAAGCAATTGACCTTTTTGTGTGTTTATTAAGACATAAGTTAAATTGTAAGCAAAAAAAAAAAAATTTTTTGTAAGCAAAAAATGGACTTTAGAAAAATATTATTGTACAAAATAAGTTGTCTTACAAAACAGTGGTCTGCGCCGGACAGTTTGTAGCCATAGTCTGTTAGAGCAAGCCTAACAGCTTGAACACGGAACTGCTAGTGTTGCCAGATTGGGGGTTTTAAGTGCATTTTAGCGGATTTGAACATGTTTTGGGCTGGAAAACGTCAGCAGTATCTGGCAACACTCTTCTTCATGACAACAACCGGAAGTGTACTAACACGATGGGGCGTGTAGCGCCACGTGTGGCTCGGGTACACAATGCACCTTGCACAATAGCCCGATTTCACTTGTGCATGTAGGATTGGGGGCGGCACGGTGGTGTAGTGGTTAGCGCTGTCGCCTCACAGCAAGAAGGTCCTGGGTTCGAGCCCCGGGGCCGGCGAGGGCCTTTCTGTGTGGAGTTTGCATGTTCTCCCCGTGTCCGCGTGGGTTTCCTCCGGGTGCTCCGGTTTCCCCCACAGTCCAAAGACATGCAGGCTAGGTTAACTGGTGACTCTAAATTGACCGTAGGTGTGAATGTGAGTGTGAATGGTTGTCTGTGTCTATGTGTCAGCCCTGTGATGACCTGGCGACTTGTCCAGGGTGTACCCCGCCTTTCGCCCATAGTCAGCTGGGATAGGCTCCAGCTTGCCTGCGACCCTGTAGAAGGATAAAGCGGCTAGAGATAATGAGATGAGATGAGATGAGATGTAGGATTGGATTTCTCTGGCACCCCTGCTGGGACCCTTCGCTCGATTACCAACAGCGGCTCGATTTGGACGTGCATGTAAACGTAGTCAGTGTCTGTAGTGCAGCAGGCTTTGGGATTCAGAAGTGCGAGCTATAGCTAAAACATCGAGGTGTGGCGCAGCACTGTGAGAGGGATTACATTTAATGCAGTACGTACCAATGTGGAACTCAATCAGGAGGGGGTTTTTCATTCATTCATTCATTATCTCTAGCCGCTTTATCCTTCTACAGGGTCGCAGGCAAGCTGGAGCCTATCCCAGCTGACTATGGGTGAAAGGCGGGGTACACCCTGGACAAGTCGCCAGGTCATCACAGGGCTGACACATAGACACAGACAACCATTCACACTCACATTCACACCTACGCTCAATTTAGAGTCACCAGTTAACCTAACCTGCATGTCTTTGGACTGTGGGGGAAACCGGAGCACCCGGAGGAAACCCACGCGGACACGGGGAGAACATGCAAACTCCACACAGAAAGGCCCTCGCCGGCCCCGGGGCTCGAACCCAGGACCTTCTTGCTGTGAGGTGACAGCGCTAACCACTACACCACCGTGCCAATCAGGAGGGTTTTTTTTCCCCTTAAAAATCCAAGAGCCCAGGTGTGTAATGTACCTATTAGTCAGACAGAACTGAGGAAGCCTTTCGGACGAGAGGTGAAACGTTTTCAAGAATCTTCAAGCAAGTCCAGTTGCCCTTTTCTACCACCCACAGTTTGGTAACCGCTGTGACGAAGACGAAGAAGACCTTGGAGGCGGAAGTGTTTACAGTCAGCGCACTTTCACTACCAGCAATCCTCGTAATTGGTTTACGGGAAGATTTTGTTTGGTTATCCTCGTAATTGGTTTACGGGAAGATTTTGTTTGGTTATCCTCGTAATTGGTTTACGGGAAGATTTTGTTTGGTTATCCTCGTAATTGGTTTATGGGAAGATTTTTGTTTGGTTATCCTCGTAATAGGTTTACGGGAAGATTTTGTTTGGTTATCCTCGTAATTGGTTTATGGGAAGATTTTTGTTTGGTTATCCTCGTAATAGGTTTACGGGAAGATTTTGTTTGGTTATCCTCGTACAGTAATTGGTTTATGGGAAGATTTTTGTTTGGTTATGTGGTTTAGCATTCTACACAAACTCTAGACAATTTGGCCGGAGTTTCTCTAAGCTCCGGTGAGGTGGGACGAGGGCTGATAGGGCATGCCCGCCCTCTGAGCACCAATACACATCAAGAAGAGCAAGGATTAACTCAAGCATACATCTCTTAATATTGTTAAAGAAGGCTAGAATTCTTCTGTGACCTTGTGTCTCACTGTGTATTGTACTGTTATGATAACACATTGCTTGAGAGATAATATTGATATCTTTTGAACATTCTATCAGGACGTGACCTGCTCAAGGTCTGACTACAGGCTCAGTTTTGAGTTATTCTCATGTAGGCATTTGCAACGATTAATATCCCTTGAGATCACACCTCAGCCCGGTAGATGGCAGTAATACACATCGATTGTTAACCGCCAATAAATCGACAGAAGAAGAAGAAGAAGACTACCAGCAACAACAATCTGGAGGCTGTTCGGTGTGTGTGAGATAGTTAAAATTGTGTAATAATGTCGGAGATGTTACTGAAGGAGATGGAAGAAGTGTCTCTCGGTCAGTTGAAGGAAGAAGAGAAGGAGAGCGGAAGGAGTTTTCTCCTTATCGATGAAAATGAAACCCTGCAGGTAAATGTTAATGTGTCATGAAGTGCGCGTTCTGTTAGCATCAAAGCTAGTTAACATTAAAACACTGTTTTTGTAATTACACCGAAATACCTGATGAGAGATTTAAGGAAGTGTGGAGGTTTTCCAAGATGGCGACCAAGTAAGACGTCCTTTGCTGAGCTCCTGCACAAAACTTTAAAAAACAACGGAAAAGAAATGGTAATACGTAAATACAGACAAACCCAGAACAATTTAACAACGAAATATCATATAACTACCTGCTGCTACCAAATGCCTAATCGTGAAAGGAAAAGACACAACGTCATAGATGGCACACTAGATAAAGCTAACGCTTTGATAGCATCCTGCCATGACTACAGCCTCATGTCTACAGCAGCAGTGATGGCTGACGACTTTCCATCCATACCAGTGACACCGTCCAAATCTCCAGTTGCCAAAAAAGCTCTGTACGGAATGGACGAGGAATCTACACAGGACAACAAGGTTATCCAAACTTTGTCCAAACTTATCAACGACCGCGCTGATGCCATCGAGAGGTTGGTGAGTGAAAAGTCAAAGAAAATTGATGACAACACTATGAAAATAGAAGGCTTAAAGAAATCAATGGACTTTGCATTCAATGAAATAAAAGATACTCAGAAGAAAGTAAACAATGTCGACACATGACTCAAAAAAGAAGAATTGAAAATGGCTAAACTCCAGGCACGTATCTCTGATATGGAGTCATACTCAAGAAGATGGAACTTGAAGCTGTATGGCATTCCTGAAAGCGAAAACGAAAACGTGAAGAAAAATGTGGTGCAACTATGTCAAACCATCCTCCAGAAGGAAGACAAAGCTGATGAGGCCATCGACATCGCACATCGCCTTGGGAAAAAGAAGCCAGGGGACACGGGGCCGAGGGCCATCATCATCCGATTCACCCTGCTTTCATGCAGAGATGCTGTTTGGAGGGCTGCAAAAAATCATCCCTTCATGCGTGACCACAAGCTCCGATTCGCCGAAGATCTGCCGAAATCTGCGAAGGATTCCAGAATGATCCTGTGGCCTGCGGTGAAGAAAGCGCATGATGAAGGAAAGAATGCCTACTTCGTAGGGGGACGTGCATTCATCGGTGAAGATGAACTTTTCCCTGATCTTACCTGATGTGACCTCTAGTCTGCAGGAGGCTGGACTACGAGTTGCTTGTTCGCCTTTCGGTCAAGACGTTTTCTCTAGACCATGTAGACCTACCTCAAAGACTAAGAGCTAAGAAAGCTCTCTCAACTGTGGGTTGCCTTAACCATAAGTTTTAGGTTTACAGACATGTTCGACCATTTGGCCTGCCTAATTCATATTAGGCTGTGTTTTTTTCCTGATGGTAATCAGGGCTCTACAGTGCGCACATTTCACTCGCATTTGCGAGCGAATTTTTCGGCATGCGAATGACAAAAAAAAAACACACGCATTCGTGCGAGGGCTTCTTGCGGCCAACAATTTAGGAAAGCACTGAGCACAGACGCGACGAGTTTAACATTCTAAAATGTATCAAACGTTAAACTGCAAAGTATGTAAATCCAGCGCTGGATAGCCTACCTAATATCATTTTTTACACTAGAGACAAGAAAATTACATCAATGTGTTCATCAGAGCCTTGTAGTGCTCACTGTGAACGAATTCTGTGAATATCTCCTTCCGATTTTGTGTAAATCCCTGTTGTTTGGAGGGAGCACTCTGGGGAAATCCTGCAGTTTCTGTGCAGTGTTGCCAGATTTGTTGCGGTTTTAAGTGCATTTTGGTGGGTTTTGAACATATTTTGGGCTGGAAAACGTCAGCAGTATCTGGCAACACTGTTTCTGTGTGCTTCTCTGTGTCTCTGCTCTGAGCGTGCGGGTGGGGGAGGGACTGCTTGCTCTCACACACACAGGAGGGAGGGGCTGCTCACTCTCACACACACAGGAGGGAGGGGCTGCTCGCTCTCACACACAGGAGGGAGGGGCTGCTCATTCTCACACACACAGGAGGGAGGGGCTGCTCGCTCTCACACACAGGAGGGAGGGGCTGCTCGCTCTCACACACACAGGAGGGAGGGGCTGCTCGCTCTCACACACAGGAGGGAGGGGCTGCTCGCTCTCACACACACACACACACACACACACAGGAGGGAGGGGCTGCTCCCTCTCAGAGACACACAGGCTTGTAGCTTCATGGCAGGTCACACATTCACACAGTACAGCTCAGCTCCAGCAACTGTGACTGCTACGCGCACTGCATCACTCCTACAATTTCCCCCGGGGGAATTGTCTCTAGTTAGTTATAGAAACTCAGTTCAGCTACAAAACTCAGGATATTGCACTGTATTTGGTATTGCATTGTATTGGGTATGGATGTAAAAGTGTAGAAATATAAATATAAAATATACAAAAGCTATAAAAACTAAAAAGTTGCACTGTAATAAGTATTGCACTGTTTCAGGTAAGTGTGAGAATATTGTCCTTTTAGGTCCTTGTTGGTGCATTGTTGCACCTGCCAGAAGTGGCATCAGTCAGTGCATGTAATTAGCCTTTTTCACATTACGTCACTTGCAGAAGAACCTCACATCCGTTTTCAGCCTTTTGAATGGAAGAGGCATGCTAATCTGCTGGCTAACAAGTAGCAACCATAGAAAGTCAGTAAACTTCCTCTCCAAAACAAGGCAGATAGGTGACTGGAATGGTCGCTAACAATACGTAATGATAAACAACAATGCGCAATATTATTGTCATTCACAGATAAGATTGATACAGTTTTGTTAACATATGTTGCCGCCGTATACCTCTTCTTCCATTCAAAAGGCTGAAAACGGATATGAGTTCCCCTGCAAGTGACATAATGTGAAAAAAGCTAATTGTTCAAGGTGGTTATGGCCTGTGCGTAAAAAACTGTTTTTGAGTCTGTTGGTCCTTGCTTTGATGCACCTGTAACGCCTGCCTGAGGGCAGCAAGTCAAAGAACTCAGAGCCAGGGTGGGAGCTGTCCTTGATGATCAGGGCCGTGCAAAGACCTTTGGAGGGGCAGGGGCTCAACATTCAAAAAAGGGCACTTGGAACAAATTTTTCACACAAGTTAACTTTATTCAAAACTAAATTTCAGTTGCAACTGAACATTCTGTGTGTCTTGATAGAATATGTTGTGGACGTCCTCATTCAGCCTTAAGTTTTCGAAGCTGTTAGAATATGTTATTAACACCGTCGTTCAAACTAAAGTTTCCGAATCTGCCACATTAATGAAATGGATGGAGCAAACGGTTTAAATATAGCCTAGGCGGCTTCATTAAATGATAAACAACCCTACACATTTACTGTTGTGTTCTAAGCTGCACAATATTGCATGTTCAGATAAGAAATGAAAGGAGACTTTCAGTGTGACCTTACCATGCCGTTCCTCGCACTGTCTCCCACTGTCAACCACCTGCATGCGCTTTCTGCATGGAGGTTCACTGAATGCATGACGTCACGGATTGATGCCCGCATTTACATCGAAAAACGTTATTTTATAAATCTATAATTTCATATATTATTGTCAAATTGTAGAGAATATTGATGTTGGAGCTAACTTATCTTTTACAAATATTTAAAAAAACAACAACAACAAAACAGTCCCTATGAAAAGGGCACTTTGGACAGCAAACAGAAAAGGGGCAGGGGCTAGAGCACCTGTAGCACCGGTTCATTGCACGTCGGTGTTGATGATGTTGTTAGCTCTGCTGAGCTCTGCTCTCTGTTTAGCTACTGTTTGTTCATTCATTTAGTTGTTCGTTATTCATTTGTTTGTTCATTCATTCATTCGTTCATTCATTCATTCTCAATTGAATTTTGCGTTTTATGTGTTGGTGTGTCTAAGGTTTGCGCTGCAATAAACCTTTAAAATGAAAACTTGCTTGTGCCCCCATTTTTTTCCCTGTGCTCCTAAAATTTTTAACTTAGGAGCACGTGTGCTCCTGAAAAAAAAAGTTAGTGTAGAGCCCTGATGGTAATGTTAACAGTGCAGTGCTGGCTCAGTGTGCCAGATATTACAGTTTATCTAGCTACTTCGTTCTCAAAGCATTTCTTTATCTATTCTTTCGTTAAATGCCAGGGGTTTAAGAAATATCACTAAACGTAAAGCACTTTTTTTGTTTTCAAAACAGCAAAATACACATTTATGTTTCTACCAGGAATCTCATTCAGTTTCTAAGGACGTCAACTTTTGGAGAAGTCAGTGGGGATATGATCTATGGTTTTCTCATTGCAACGAAAGATCTGCAGGTGTGTTAACCCTAAAGCATAGGTTTAATGGCAATATTGTGCACACAGATACAGACCCAAATGGGCATTACATTTGTCAAGTAATTAATCACAATAAGGTTACTTTCATTATCATAAATGTGTATGGGTACAACTCATATGTTGAGAACACTCAACTATTTGTGGACATAGAAGACAGACTTAAACACTGGTTGTCTAAATTCCCTAATTCTCATATAGTAATGGGAGGGGATTTTAATGTAGTTCTAAATCCTCAAATAGATAGATGGCCTCATGTCTGCAGCACAAGAAACACTTTTCTAAAATCATTCATGGAAAGATTTAACTTGGTGGACGTATGGAGAGCTAAATTTCCAAATACTGCTATATACACCTGGAATAACAAAGATCATACAAGGTTATCATGTATTGACTTCTGGTTAGTCTCTAGTAATTTAAAAGAGCAGGACATCTCACTTAATATTCTTCCATGTCCCCTCAGTGATCACAAAGCCATATCTATCTCTATAAACTTACTGCCTTCAAATAGTCGCTACATCAAAGCCAACTACTGGAAATTAAACAACTGTCTTCTTGAGCATGAAGAAGTAAAATCTCATATATTGCAACTTGAGCATCTATAAGAGCATCTTGGAGTGGCAGCGGCTCTCGGAAGTAAAGATGGGAAGAGGATCACCAATCCCCCTAATTCTGCGCTGACAAATAGTGGAGCAATATCAGAAAGGAGTTTGACAGTGTAAAATTGCAAAGAGTTTGAACATATCATCATCTACAGTGCACAATATCATCAAAAGATTCAGAGAATCTGGAAGAATCTCTGTGCGTAAGGGTCAAGGCCAGAAAACCATACTGGGTGCCCATGATCTTCGGGCCCTTAGACAGCACTGCATCACATACAGGCATGCTTCTGTATTGGAAATCACAAAATGGGCTCAGGAATATTTCCAAAGAACATTATCTGTGAACACAAGTCACCGTGCCATCCGCCGTTGCCAGCTAAAACTCTATAGTTCAAAGAAGAAGCCGTATCTAAACATGATCCAGAAGCGCAGACGTCTTCTCTGGGCCAAAGCTCATTTAAAATGGACTGTGGCAAAGTGGAAAACTGTTCTGTGGTCAGACGAATCAAAATTTGAAGTTCTTTATGGAAATCAGAGACGCCGTGTCATTCGGACTAAAGAGGAGAAGGACGACCCAAGTTGTTATCAGCACTCAGTTCAGAAGCCTGCATCTCTCATGGTATGGGGTAGCATTCGTGCATGTGGCATGGGCAGCTTACACATCTGGAAAGACACCATCAATGCTGAAAGGTATATCCAGGTTCTAGAGCAACATATGCTCCCATCCAGACGACGTCTCTTTCAGGGAAGACCTTGCATTTTCCAACATGACAATGCCAAACCACATACTGCATCAATTACAGCATCATGGCTGCGTAGAAGAAGGGCCCGGGTACTGAACTGGCCAGCCTGCAGTCCAGATCTTTCACCCATAGAAAACATTTGGCGCATCATAAAACAGAAGATACGACAAAAAAGACCTAAGACAGTTGAGCAACTAGAATCCTACATTAGACAAGAATGGGTTAACATTCCTATCCCTAAACTTGAGCAACTTGTCTCCTCAGTCCCCAGACGTTTACAGACTGTTGTAAAGAGAAAAGGGGATGTCTCACAGTGGTAAACATGGCCTTGTCCCAACTTTTTTGAGATGTGTTGTTGTCATGAAATTTATATATATATATATATATATATATATATATATATATATGTGTGTGTATCTTTAAATGATACATTTTCTCAGTTTAAACATTTGATATGTCATCTATGTTCTATTCTGAATAAAATATGGAATCTTGAAACTTCCACATCATTGCATTCCGTTTTTATTTACAATTTGTACTTTGTCTCAACTTTTTTGGAATCGGGGTTGTAAGTATCTTAGGAAGTTTGGTAGTAACCTTGCCAAGATTAGGGCTGCTGAAGAACAGAACATCATTAGCAAAATCGCTGTGCTCTCCCAGATATCTCCAGACACCCTTACAGATGAACAGAAAGTAGAGCTGGTTAATTTGCAAGAGAACTTAAATGGAGTGTATAAAAGGAAGGCTAAAGATGCCTTTATTAGATCACGGAGGCGATGGTTAGAGGAAGGTGAACAGAACTCTGCCTATTTCTTTAAACTGGAGAAGTATAGAGCCAATATGAACTCTGTATCTGAACTTAAAATTAATGATGTTGTAACTGACGACCCCAGTATTATTTCAAAATTTTGCTCCACCTTTTACAAGACACTATACAAAACAGAATACTCTGACAGTGACGCACAAACATTCTTTAACTTGTTACAGGATATTCCCCAACTTGATGAATCAGAAAAAAACGTGATCTTCCCTTATCTCTCTCAGAGGTTAAGAATTGTATTGGTCTTTTAAAGGATAACAAATCTCCTGGTACAGACGGCTTAACGTCTGAATTCTATAAATTATTCTCTCTACAGTTAGCACCTTTTTTTGTTAGAAGTTTTTAATGAGAGCTTATCAGTCAGTACATTGCCATGGAGCATGACTCAAGGTTTAATAACACTTATTCCAAAGCCTCAAAAAGATATACTCTTGATTGACAACTGGCGTCCTATTTGTTTGCTGAACAATGACTACAAGTTGCTGGCTATCATTTTCACCAAAAGAATTAAAGCTGTACTTTCTTCAGTTATTGATGAGGCTCAAACTGGGTTTATGCACAATAGGCATATCTCTGACAACATTAGACTGGTTTTAGATCTTATTGACTACTCTCACTTAATTTATGATGATAGCTTTATTTTTTTCTTAGATTTCCGCAAGGCCTTTGATACAGTTGAGCACAACTTTGTCTATGACGCACTTAGAAAATTTGGTTTTGGTAACTTCTTCTGTAATGCTATAAAAACACTCTACAACAGAGCAAACTGTTCTATAAAGCTTAAACATGGACCTTCAGCTAGATTTGAGGTTCAGAGAGGCATCCGTCAAGGATGTCCTATTTCACCGTACTTATTTTTGCTTGCTGCCCAACTTTTGTGCGCTTATATTAAATCAAGCAACCTATAAGGTATCACCATAGCTGATAAAACTATTTTCATCAGTAAATTAGCTGATGATACAACTTTGTTTCAAAAGAACAGTTCTCAAGTCCCTTTAGCCATCAGCCTTATGGATGTGTTTTCTAGGGCATCTGGTCTTCACTTAAATCTAAAAAAGTGTGAACTACTAGCTATCAAGGACTGCGACGTTGATTCTGTTTCAAATATTCCTGTTAAAAACTCTGTAGTTTATTTGGGTGTCACTATAGACAAACAAGACTCTCATAGATGCTCAGTTAATTTCTCTCCCATTATTGATAAAACAAAAAAAAGATCAACTCAATGGCTTCTTCGTGATCTGTCTTTAAGTGGCAGAATTTTACTTTCCAAAGCAGAGGGGATCTCCAGGTTAACGTATGCTGCTCTCTCTCCTTGAGTGTAGATACACAAACATGTAAAGCTATAGAAAAAATTTTATATGACTTTGTCTGGAAAAACCGTACTCACTTTGTTAAAAAATCTGTCATAATGAATGAATACTGTAAGGGTGGCCTTAACTTTCTAGATTTTTCCAGACAAAGTAAATAAACTGGGTTAAGCGTTTTCTAAGGCATCCAACATCACTGTGGAACTTTATTCCCAATTACATTTTTTCTTCTTTGGGGGGTCTGAACTTTGTTCTAATGTGCAATTACAGTATTGATAAAATTCCTGTAAAACTTGCTTCTTACCATAAACAAATCCTGTTGGCCTGGTCACTGATATATAAACACAACTTTAGCCCACAAAGATTTTATATTTGGAACAATAAGCATATTTTATTTAAAAATAGATCACTCTTTTTAAAGCATTGGTTTGATAACAGTATCATTTTAGTTAATCAACTCTTCAATCAAGATGGTCATCTTTATTCCTATTCTGAGTTTCTTCTTAAATACGGTATCCCTGTCACCCCGAAGGACTTTTCTGTTGTTTTTGATGCCATCCCTGCGGGCATAATTTCTTTATTTAGAGGCCTTAAGGGTCAGTTATATGACCCTGTCGTGCGTGATGTTGCTGAAACTAATGGTGGAAGAAGTTGCTTTTCAAATCTTAAGAATTCAAACAAAACAATCCGTCAACTTTTCCAACAAGAAATCACCACTGTGCCACCTTCTTTATCATTCTGGTCTAGTTATGTAGGGGACATTTGCTGGGATAAAGTGTGGCTGCTACCACATAAATTCTGCTTGACTAATAAGGTCAGAGAGATTTCTTTTAAGTTGGTACATAGGTTTTACCCAACCAACCACTATTTACAGAAACTTAAAAAAGATATTGATGTAAACTGCACCTTTTGTAGGGATCACAGAGAAACACTTGAACACTTATTTTGGTCATGCTCTCATACAAAGACATTTTGGTCTAAACTATCAAGATATATTATAGATTCTGTCTACCCTGATTTTGCTTTGAAATGGGAAAATGTACTCTTTGGTTTTGTTACTCAAGACAGGAATGCCACTTCTGAGTTTTACTTAATTAACCTCATTATCATTTTAGCCAAACATTATATACACAAGTCAAAATTTCAAAATGTAAAGCCAACCTTTATTGAATTCTCCATTTATGTAAATCATTATATAGTGTCCATCTCTTGTTCTCTTAATAAGAAAGCTGTGAAGTCTTATTCCCTTTTTGTGCTGTACAACGCATTCATGTAATTTTATTTATTTTCCTGTTTCTGTTGCTGTTTATTTGTTTTTCTACTATTATTTCCATGCCATAACCCCTGGCAGACTGTTATATATATATTTTTTATACAAAATGTATGCAATGATATTTGACAATAAAAAAAAAAAAAAGATTTAAGGAAGTGTGATAAACTCAGTCAGAAACAAAACAAACTGCTATGTGGTGGTGATTTAAAGCTTTAAACTTGAGTATTTTAACTTCAGACACCAAAAGTGTGTTACTGATGTCGACCATAAAGTCAGTAATTAAGAGATTTCTCTCAAAACTGACAACAAAAGAATCTGGAACACGACTGGGTTAAAGTATTCAGATCTCCAACTGTAAATTAATCTGTGACGTTTCCATCTCGTCACTCATTGATGATTATTTTGTCTGTGTATATAAACTATACACCTACACTTTGATTTTATATACAGTACCAGTCAAAAGTTTTTGGAAACACCTTCAAATTCCGTGATTTTATTTTTTTTCCTACAACCCCGATTCCAAAAAAGTTGGGACAAAGTACAAACTGTAAATAAAAATGGAATGCAATGATGTGGAAGTTTCAAAATTCCATATTTTATTCAGAATAGAACATAGATGAAATGTTTAAACTGAGAAAATGTATCATTTAAAGAGAAAAATTAGGTGATTTTAAATTTCATGACAACAACACATCTCAAAAAAGTTGGGACAAGGCCATGTTTACCACTGTGAGACATCCCGTTTTCTCTTTACAACAGTCTGTAAACGTCTGGGGACTGAGGAGACAAGTTGCTCAAGTTTAGGGATAGGAATGTTAACCCATTCTTGTCTAATGTAGGATTCTAGTTGCTCGACTGTCTTAGGTCTTTTTTGTCATATCTTCCGTTTTATGATGCGCCAAATGTTTTCTATGGGTGAAAGATCTGGACTGCAGGCTGGCCAGTTCAGTACCCGGACCCTTCTTCTACGCAGCCATGATGCTGTAATTGATGCAGTATGTGGTTTGGCATTGTCATGTTGGAAAATGCAAGGTCTTCCCTGAAAGAGACGTCATCTGGATGGGAGCATATGTTGCTCTAGAACCTGGATATACCTTTCAGCATTGATGGTGTCTTTCCAGATGTGTAAGCTGCCCATGCCACACGCACTAATGCAACCCCATACCATCAGAGATGCAGGCTTCTGAACTGAGCGCTGATGACAACTTGGGTCGTCCTTCTCCTCTTTAGTCCGAATGACACGGCGTCCCTGATTTCCATAAAGAGCTTCACATTTTGATTCGTCTGACCACAGAACAGCTTTCCACTTTGCCACAGTCCATTTTAAATGAGCCTTGGCCCAGAGAAGACGTCTGCGCTTCTGGATCATGTTTAGATACGGCTTCTTCTTTGAACTATAGAGTTTTAGCTGGCAACGGCGGATGGCACAGTGAATTGTGTTCACAGATAATGTTCTCTGGAAATGTTCCTGAGCCCATTTTGTGATTTCCAATACAGAAGCATGCCTGTATGTGATGCAGTGCCGTCTAAAGGCCAATTTATGCTGACAACCCAGTCCTCGCAGATGGCGTCGCATCGCAGATGGCGTCTGCGAAGCCCCCCCCCTCCCTTTGCAGACGCTCTGCATGCACCTCCCAAAAATTGTGACCACCGCAGACAGCCTCGCAGACAGTGTCGCAGACAAGAGGGCTCTGATTAGTCCACTCTACATCCACTGTACACGCACTTCTACTTCCCTACTTTCCCGGTTTGGTTTGTTTTCACGACCGCCATTTTTACAAACACGAGCGAGGATGGAGCAGCACGAAGAGCGGTTGATCGAGGAAGTGAGGAAGTACGTACATCTATACGACTCCAGTTCTAGTCATTATAAGGACAGTGCATACTCCATATGTAGTGAAAATTCATTATGTCTGATTATTATAACTATACTTTAAGTTCGTTTCTTAAGACACGTATTTTTTAGTATGTTACCTCGTTTGTTGACAGTTTCTTCTTCTTCTTCGGAGTTTAATATGGCAGATTAGACACCAACTGGTGTATTACCGCCACCTACAGGATAATCAAGTCCACTACCATGTCAGACTCTTAAGGGGTGTTCACACGGCAACTTTTACTCCGGTGTAGCACCGGGGCTGCCCCGGTAGAGCGTTCACACGGTACAAAGTTATACCGGTGTAGCCCCTGAAAGCTGCTTAAACCGGTGCAAATCTAACCCTGCTCGGGAGGTGGTTTAAGAAATGTACTCCGGAGTAAATGCTAGTTTGCGGGGCAGCACCGATATAAAATGGGACGTCTGAACGCTACAGGGGTAGACTCGCTACGCGTCAGGAGAGTTCATTACATACGGGCATTGCATAATTTGCATCCTGGTATTTTGCGCTTCCAAAATGGCGAATATCAACAACAACAGAACTGCGTGTCTTCCAGTGTTGCCAGATTGTCAGTTTTAAGTGCATTTTGGTGGATTTGAACATATTTTGGGCTGGAAAAAGTCAGCAATATCTGGCAACACTGGTGTCTTCATCCACGTTGTTTACCCGGCGCTTGATGATGCCATGACAACCGGGAAAAGGAAGTACATTTTCACGCATGCGCATATTTCATTTCCGCATTATTACTATCGGAAATGATAGTAATAACGATAGGAAATGATAATAATAAAAGGAAATGATATCAAAACTTTATTACTATCAAAGGAAATGATAGTAATAAAGTTTTTGCTACTATTGCACGGTCGCAGAAACTGCCGTGTGACCGCAAGTGGGGCTGCACCGGTGCTAACACGCTTCTCTCTAGTAAGCAGGGTTGTGACGTGTGAACGCTCCACAAAATTTACACCGGTGTAAGATATATCGCAACAAAATACATCGGTGCAGCATCGATGCAAATATGTGCCGTGTGAACAGGGCTTTAGATTCTGGAATAAAGCCCAGAGGCTTTTAAAAACCCAATCAGGATGGAGGTAACTTTATAATCCTTCAACTGAAGCAAAACAAGGAGAGAGACAGTGGTAACACCAAGGCCGGAGAGGTTGTTAAAAAACGTACGTCTATGCACACTGTATTGCACACATTCTAACAAAACATGAGAAATTGTCTCAGGAACTCTGCATTTGTCGCACAATCCATCTCTGTGTTTATTAATCAGATATAGATTGGAGTTTAGGGCACAATGCCCTAATCTAAGACGTGTGAGCACTACTTGCTGAGACCTAACTCCAGATAAAGTACACTGGGAGCTTACAGAAGGCTGAATTGCATATAAGTGTCTCCCTTTCACATCTCTGTCCCACTGGAGCTGCCATGTCTGGAACACTTCCTCCATGAGTTTACTCCTTAGTTCAGTTCGACCTGGGCTAACCGACACAGAAATTGTGTCCTCTTTCAAGCTGTCTTTTGCACACTGATCGACTAGTTCATTCCCCTTAATACCCATATGGGCAGGGACCCACAGGAAGGAAACAACACAGCCACTCTTATGGAGATTATTCAGCAACAATAGAATGTCTGAGATTAGATCAGGGCGAGCATTTGAAGAGTATGTTTCAATACAGTGTAAGACTGATGAAGAGTCAGAGCAAATAATCACGTTTTTAGGCCGTGCCTCCAATACCCATTGAAGGGCTTTTAAAATACCCAAAGCCTCCGCTGTAAACACAGACATATTATCACTTATTCTATACCCGCATTTTAAATCTAGCTGTGGAACATAAAACGCACAACTCACTCTCCCTGACTCAGGATCTTTAGATCCATCAGTATAAATATGCAAATGCAGATTCCAGTTATGTTGAATATGCTCCTGAACAGAGTCCTTAGAAAATTCAATCTCCTCATCATGTTTATCCTTGTGCAACTTAAAATCAATTTGTAAGGAGGGAAGGAGCCACATAGGTACTGATCTGTTGACAGTTTCGGCGAACACTTCCGCCTTCTTCAAAACAGTCACCAGATGTCGAGTGGTGACGTGCCTTATCAGCTGATGTTACTCTATGGAGGCGTGAACGTCCCGCCCAATTTGACAGGTAGTCCACGCCTCCTGCTGTCAGGTCACTGCCCCAGGACTGCGCTCCAGGTGTGTGACAGCGCGTACGCTCCCTCATCCCGGTTCATCGTCCTTTGCGCCCGCTTTTGTATCTCCACTGCCTCTAAAATCCAACGCTGGTATCTATTCTCTTCAGCGCGAATGACTCTGGCCTCTTTCCAATTCATAATATGATTTTGTCGTTTGCAGTGGTCTGAAATGGCTGATTTTAAGTTTTCTTGGTTTGCTTTTTCTTTTTCGGATCTTGTGAGTCTTTTTGTTGTTTCTTTTTCACATTCTAATTGGTGTTCTTTCCTGCAAGTGTGGAAGCATCTGCCCGTTTCACCAATATAGACTTTATTGCATGAACGGCAAGGGATTTCATATATGACATTGCATTTATTGTCCAGTTGTATTTTGTCTTTGGGGTGAACTAGCAGCTGTCGGAGGTTCTTGTATGGTTTGACCGGGGTGTTGATGTGGTATTTCCTCATGGATCGTTGGATGCGTTCTGTAACTCCTTTTATGTATGGTAATGTGACAAAGCTCCGATTTGTTTTTTCTGTGTTTTTTCTTGTTTGTTTGTTTTTTTCCTTTTTTTGTGCCTGTAATTTTCCTTTTCGAATTGCCCACGGTGGATATTGGCAGTTTTTGAATGCCTGTTGGATGTGTTCTTCCTCCTCCTGTCTGTCTTTCTCCTCCGTGATGTTCTGTGTTCAGTCGTATAGTGTTCTGATTACTGACATTTTGTGTGCGATGGGATGTTCAGATGTCCAGAGAAGATATTGGTCGGTATGTGTAGGTTTTCTGTATGTTGTAATTCTGATATTACCTTCTTCTGTGTGGTGTATTTTTAGGTCCAGAAATGCTATTGTCTTGTCTGTTTCCTCTTCGTGTGTGAATTTGATGTTACCTGTCTTGTCTATGGAGTTTAAATGATCCGTGAGTTGTTGTGTGTGGCCTGTTTTGGTTATTTCAAGAATGTCATCAACATATCTTTTCCAGAAGATAGGTTTGCAGTCATCCGGTGCTGTTTCTATGGCTCGGGTTTCCAGATCCTCCATAAAAAAGTTGCATAGAGTGGCAGATAGTGGGTCCCCCATTGCAAATCCCTCTTTTTGTCTGTAAATTGTGCCTCTGAATTGGAAATATGTGGACGTGGAAATGAAATGTAATAGTTTTGTTATGTCCTGTGCTGTAAGTTTTGTACGTTTTTTCAGGGTTCTGTCTGCTTTTAACCGGTTTTCTACTATGTTGAGAGTGTTTGTGACCGGTGTTTTTGTAAAGAGGGATATGACGTCATGTGATACAAAGATTTCATCCTTTTTTATCTTGATTTCCTTTAGTTCTTTCGTCAGTTGTTTTGAGTTTTTGCAGTGGTATTCCGTGAGTCCAAGGAGTGGTTTAATTATGTCTGCCAGTGTCTTGGAAAGGTTGTAAGTAACCGATCCTATACTGTCTACTATGGGTCTTAGTGGTGCTCCGGGTTTATGAATTTTCGGTGTGCCGTATATCCGGGGGGTGATGTCTGCTGTGGGGATGAGGTGGTTGTATGTTTGTTTATCAATTTTGTTGTCGTCCATTAACGGTTTGAGTAATAGTTTTAGTCTTTTTTTCTTTTCCTCTGTCGGGTCTTTTTTGAGTATTTCATATGTGTTTGGGTCCGTGAGCATTTTGAAAGAACTAAAAAGAAAGAACTAAAGGAAATCAAGATAAAAAAGGATGAAATCTTTGTATCACATGACGTCATATCCCTCTTTACAAAAACACCGGTCACAAACACTCTCAACATAGTAGAAAACCGGTTAAAAGCAGACAGAACCCTGAAAAAACGTACAAAACTTACAGCACAGGACATAACAAAACTATTACATTTCATTTCCACGTCCACATATTTCCAATTCAGAGGGACAATTTACAGACAAAAAGAGGGATTTGCAATGGGGGACCCGCTATCTGCCACTCTATGCAACTTTTTTATGGAGGATCTGGAAACCCGAGCCATAGAAACAGCACCGGATGACTGCAAACCTATCTTCTGGAAAAGATACGTTGATGACATTCTTGAAATAACCAAAACAGGCCACACACAACAACTCACGGATCATTTAAACTCCATAGACAAGACAGGTAACATCAAATTCACACACGAAGAGGAAACGGACAAGACAATAGCATTTCTGGACCTAAAAATACACCACACAGAAGAAGGTAATATCAGAATTACAACATACAGAAAACCTACACATACCGACCAATATCTTCTCTGGACATCTGAACATCCCATAGCACATAAAATGTCAGTAATCAGAACACTATACGACCGAACACAGAACATCACGGAGGAGAAAGACAGACAGGAGGAGGAACAACACATCCAACAGGCATTAAAAAACTGCCAATATCCACCGTGGGCAATTCGAAAAGGAAAATTACAGGCACAAAAAAAGGAAAAAAACAAACAAACAAGAAAAAACACAGAAAAAACAAATCGGGGCTTTGTCACATTACCATATATAAAAGGAGTTACAGAACGCATCCAACGATCCATGAGGAAATACCACATCAACACCCCGGTCAAACCATACAAGAACCTCCGACAGCTGCTAGTTCACCCCAAAGACAAAATACAACTGGACAATAAATGCAATGTCATCTATGAAATCCCTTGCCATTCATGCAATAAAGTCTATATTGGTGAAACGGGCAGATGCTTCCACACTTGCAGGAAAGAACACCAATTAGAATGTGAAAAAGAAACAACAAAAAGACTCACAAGATCCGAAAAAGAAAAAGCAAACCAAGAAAACTTAAAATCAGCCATTTCAGACCACTGCAAACGACAAAATCATATTATGAATTGGGAAGAGGCCAGAGTCATTCGCGCTGAAGAGAATAGATACCAGCGTTGGATTTTGGAGGCAGTGGAGACACAAAAGTGGGCGCAGAGGACGATGAACCGGGATGAGGGAGCGTACGCGCTGTCACACACCTGGAGTGCAGTCCTGGGGCAGCGACCTGACAGCAGGAGGCGTGGACTACCTGTCAAATCGGGCGGGACGTTCACGCCTCCATAGAGTAACATCAGCTGTTAAGGCACGTCACCACTCGACATCTGGTGACTGTTTTGAAGAAGGCGGAAGTGTTCACCGAAACTGTCAACAAACGAGGTAACATACTAAAAAATAAGTGTCTTAAGAAACGAACTTAAAGTATAGCGCATACTCCAATAATTCGTGGAGGGAGATATCGCAGAATCTGGGCATGGATTCGATCGAGTGCGCGAGGAGGTGGAAGAACCTGCACGACAAGTTTGTTCGGCAGCGAAAGGCAATGATGGCCAAAAAGAGCGGGGATCCGGGTGGGGAAAGGGTCCCACCTTTTTACATTTTTATGTCCTGGCTGGAGCCTCACGTAAAGCATAGGAAAACATCTTCAAATTTCCCTTCAGAGGTAAATATCGTATCACTTTGTACTTTATCATGTGCCTAGCCAGGTAGAATGAGTGAGCTAGCTTGCTAGCTAGCTGGAGTGAGTGAACAAGGTACTATCCTTTGTTGTCGCGGCACAGGTAGTGCTTCTTGTAGTTTGAACAAAAAAAAACAAGCTAATGTTTGGTGAATGTGGTGCCAACGCTCTGTGTTTTGAGTTTGGGTAAAGAAATATGAAGCTACAGTAGCCAAGCTTCCCAGATACAATGCTGTGTACATGCGGTACGCAGTGCCTGCAGTTTGTGAAAACAAAAGGCAGGTTACCATTTGTGTATTGTGACGCCAATGCTTGTATTTCCAGTTTAACCAGTACCATAGCGAGTGTAAAAAGTGACTGGATGAGAATATGGCAAACAATGTGTACTACATTTCACTTGTGCAATGGTGCTATTCATGCATCTACACTATAGCATGATCTGTACAATGACCAGCTACATGTACAATGACCAGCTACATAGACAATGACCAATTGATTGTTTTTTGTTAGCAGGCACAGTCATCACAGGAGACAGACTCCAGTTCTGGTCCACCTTCGCCCACTCGGACCCTGGAGTCATTGTATGCCTCCCAGCCTGTGCCTTCCACCTCAGCTGCGCTCTCTGTGCGCTCTACACTGCTGTGCCCTGTGCCCCCTGCCTCACCAACTGTGACTGTATCTACAGCACGTCTGCCCCCTGCCTCACCAGCTGCGACCGAGTCTCCAGCACGTCTGACTCCAGCCTCACCTGCTCCGTCTGTGCGGCCAGCGCCCCAGCGAGTGGTGGCCAGACACTGCAAACGCAGGCGCACAGAGGACTCTGGTCTTCAGCTGGACATACAGGCACACTTGGACCGACTGGTTGAAAGTCGGCAGATGCTGCAAAGCAGTCTGGTGCATGATGACTGCTCTTCCTTTGCAACGCTGTGTGCGGACCTGTTGAGTAAGATCCCAGAGGGCAGAAGGGAGGAGTTCACGAGGAACCTCCTCAATCAGGTTTATGATGAAGTGGCTCGGGTACAGGCAGAGGCACGGGCACAGGCCTGACAGGATCTGTATTTACATTTTTTACACCATGCCACTTTATTTTCATCTATTTACATGTTCAGAATTTATTTGCATTTTCAACATTGTCATTTGCCTTTTTAAACCTTAGTTATACATTGGTTTTTTTTTGTTGTTATTACTGTTCTATTTGCCTTTTTACCCCTTGCCACTTTATTTCTATTTTCATCTATTTACATGTTCAGAATTTATTTGCATTTGCAATATTATTTCCCTTTTTACACCTTAGTTATACATTATAGTTTGTTATATTTTGTTGTTACTGTTCTATTTGCCTTTTTACACCATGCCACTTTATTTCTATTTTCATCTACTTACATGTTCAGAATTTATGTGCATGTTCAATATTGTCATTTGCCTTTTTACACCTTAGTTATACATTGTTATAGTTTGTTGTATTTTGTTGTTACTATTCTATTAGCCTTTTTACACCTTACCACTTTATTTCTATTTTCCTTTTTTTATCTATTTACATGTTCAGAATTTCTATTTGCATTTTGTATTTTCACACCTTGTCATTGTTGTACATTGTTATATTTTGTTATTGTTATATTTGCCTTTTTACTCCTCGTCATTGCTCTTTGGAAAATAAAAACAATTCTTTTTGGAAAAGGTGTCTTTATTATTCTGAAATACCAATTTGTAAAAGTCAACCCATGGAAATGTTATCACATTTGAACATCAGAACAGTCTTTGCTGTAACATTATACAAAGAATATTAAAGTTGAGGTCATTTATGAGGGCCATCACTCCTCAAGTGTTCCAAGCGTGCCACGAGTCACCATCTCGTTCTGCCATGGCACAGATCCATTTTCAGTCTGGAAGAAAGACATGAGGTCATTCCTCACAGCCATAGATGCTCTGGTGGCGTGGGCTCTGGACATCCTTGATGGGTCAACAGGGTCCATGTTGGAGTCCCTGGTGACTTCAGCTCACCACTCACCAGGCCTCACAGACCCAGCTCTGTCCACATCTGCAAAGCTGGCCGGTATGTACCGGGACTCTTGGCTTGCCACCTCGTCTGTGTGGGTGAGGTAGTTGTGCAGCACCACACAAGCCTTCACCACATGCACAACTTTGTCAGGGAGAAACTCCACTGGCCGTCCAAGAATCCTCCACCTTGCAGCCATGATGACTTAAGCAGGTGTTTTCAATCAGCTGTCTGGCCCTGCTGTGTCGGTAATTGTAGATTTGCTTGTCTCGCGACAGATTCGTTCCTGCATTGAGGGAGGGGAGACAATGAAACACTCATTATTGCACTGCATGTAGATTGTAGAACATTCAATTTTACTTTTGTTTACATGGCGTAGATGGTCACTGCAATCATGGCTATAACATATTTTAGCATTCCACTTGTTAACATAGAAGGTGTCAGGAAATGCAGTAGACCGTCGAAGAATTATTTCAGTTTACATAGCAGACACGGTCACACATACCTTGAAATGGTCGCATGAGATTGCAGTGGAGGGGGAAAGCAGCGTCACCCACAACAACATGTGGTATCTTGACCGCGGTCCCGGGAAGGTCAGCTGGTGGGGGCAGGTTCAGTTTGTGGTCGAGGAGCAAGGACCCAAAGGTACTTTCCTTGAACACCCCATCGTCGCTCTCACATCCGTAGGCTCCGACGTCCACCATTGTGAAACGATACCTTGCGTCACACAGCGCCATCAACACAATGGAGTGGGAGCCTCTATAGAGATCTTGCATGTGACGTCACAGCCGATCCAGATTGTAACAGATGCCATCTTGTCGGTCAAACGCCATATTTCCGCCTACTACTTCTGCTTCTACTTCTACCTTTTCTTCTGGAAAACCCTACTATATACAATTCTACTACAACGGCTGCGGCTACAAGCTCTCCCTACCTGTGCACGTTTTTTATGTTTTTTGTGTGTATTTTTGCGTGTTGTTCGTCTGTACCGGACTTCAATATCCACTACAACCGTATGGACTTACTGGACATTGGTTTCCAGCAGAAAATAACGGTTTGTAGCGATTTCCATCGCATGCACAACATTCCAGACGAGATAGCGAGACCAGCGGGGTCTCCATGGATTGTTATCGGGTCTGGCAGGCAAAGGAGGCGGCGTCGGGAGAGGAAGCAAAAGCGAGGCTGCAGGCAGAGCCGGCCTGTTGACTAAGCTCAGAAAACAGCCACTCAAACCTCCACTGCCAAGCCTCTACCTCTCCAACGCCAGATCCATGGTAAACAAGACGGATGATTTGGAATTACAGCTGGAATTACCTTATTCTATTCTATTCTATTCTATTCTATAATCGGCTGGTCAGTGCTATACTAGATACTACTGATATATCTAGTATCAGTACTAGTAATACTTAAGTGACTTACCTGTCCAATGAGGATTGTTATTTTCTTGTTTACAAGATGCCACATCTGAGGGCGGCTG
The DNA here is from genome assembly GCF_027579695.1 of Neoarius graeffei. Lineage (NCBI taxonomy): Eukaryota > Metazoa > Chordata > Actinopteri > Siluriformes > Ariidae > Neoarius > Neoarius graeffei. The sequence continues at coordinate 58,330,842 of NC_083584.1, forward strand.
ACAAATCCTGAATTTCTGTAAAGATTACTGTCCAGAGATTTATAAGCATGCAGTGCTTCACCACTGAACAGCGAGGGAAAGTTAATGAGGTAATTATACACATCTGGGTATTCCACCTCTGGCAGTTCAATATCCACTGACACGGTCGTGAAAACTATGTCCGGTAAGCGATAAGGGTCACTAATCTGTAGGTCGTTTATTTTAGACATATATCTAATTATCTGTTCATTAGAAAAGTGAGCCGTGTAGTCCATCGGTTGAAATTGATCCATTTTGTATACGAGTGCAACAATATTCAGCTGTGTTTTTTACCGACAAGGTGGCGGCTGTTTACATTCCGGTCACGTGACTGCAAGATCTCTATTGGGTTTAGATCAGGTGATTTTGGAGGCCACGTCATCTGACGAAGCACTCCATCACCCTCTTTCTTGGTCAAATAGCCCTTGCATACAGTAGCCTAGAGGTGTGTTTTGGGTCATTGTCCTGTTGAAAGACAAATGATGGGCCCACTAAGCACAAACCAGATGGGATGGCATGTCGCTGCAGAATGCTGTGGTAGGCATGCTGGTTAAGTGTGCCTTCGATTTTGAATAAATTGCCAACAGTGTCACCAGCAAAGCACCCCCATACCACCACACTTCCTCCTCCATACTTCACTGTGGGAACCACACATGTAGGAACCATTCGCTCACCTTTTCTGCGTCTTACAAAGACATGGCGATTGGAACCAAAAATCTCAAATTTGGACTCATCAGACCAAAGGACAGATTTCCACTGGTGTAATGTCCGTTCCTTGGCCCAAGCTATTCTCTTCCTCTTGTTGTTCTTCCTTAGAAGTGGCTTCTTTGCAGCAATTTGGCCATAAAGTCCAGATTCCCGCATTGAACAGTTGATGTTGAGATGTGTGTGTGCTACTTGAACTCTGTGAAGCATTTAGGTGGGCTCTTATCTGGGGTACTGTTAACTTGCGGTTTCTGAGACTGGTAACTCTGATGAACTTATCCTGTGCAACAGAGGTAACCCTAGGTCTTCCTTTCCTGGGGCGGTCCTGAAGAGAGCCAGTTTCATCATAACGTTTGATGGTCTTTGTGACTGTACCTGGGGATACTTTCAAAGTTCTTGAAATTTTTCGGACTGACTGACCTTCATTTCTTAAAGTAATGATGGACTGTCGTTTTTCTTTACTTAGTTGAGTAGTTCTTGGCATAATATGGATTAGAACAGTACTCAAATAGGGCCAGTCACTGTATACCAACTCTACCTCTTCACAACACAACTGATGGTCTCAAACACATTAAGAGGTCAAGAAATTAACTTTTGACAAGGCACAGCTGTAAACTGAAAGCCATTCCAGGTGACTACCTCGTAAAGCTGACTGAGAAAATGCCAAGATGTGCAAAGCTGTCATCTAAGCAAAAGGTGCCTACTTTGAAGACTCTAAAATATAAAACACATTCTGGTTTGATTAACACTTTTTTGTTTACCAAATAATTCCATATATATTTCTTCATAATGTCGATGACTTTTTAGTATTAATCTACAATTCAGAAAATTTTAAAATAATGAAAAACCACTGAATTAGAGGGTGTTTCCAAACTTTTGACTGGTACTGTGTGTGTATATATATATGGGTCTGTCTCAGAAACTGGGTACTGTGGGGGTCCCCCACTAAATATACTCAGTCAATAAACTATACGGTTTTGAATGGTGATGTTGGTTTTAATTTGAAATAAAATGATGAAAGAAATAATACAGATAAAACTAAATCTTTGATGTGAATACTCTATTCAGAATTTGGCAAAAATTCTGCAAATTTGTGGAAAAATGGTGGCTTGATCTGGGACATGATAAATGGTTGATTACATCGCGTTCCCTTAAAAAGGTTGTAGTCCACTGAAAAGTCTACAGTTATCACTAATTGTATTTTAAGTTGTAACTTTATCCACCTAAGGATTGGTGCGCTCACAGAATAATCATAACCGTAATAAAACATCATGCAAAATATTTCATCACCGTCGTAACTCCGTTTTCCGCAAACCCAAAACCAATACGATCGTGTGTTTTGATCTAAACGGAAAGCCTCAGGGTCAAGGTCACAACCTCACCAAATTAGGAACTTAAAATCACTACACTGTATAAAAATTTAGCTATAAATCTGCGATTTTGTTTTTTAAAATGAAAGCTGAAAGTTAGGTATAGAATATGTTTCTTACAGAATATGTTACGATGGTAGCTGGTCTTGTATGAACTTCTGAGCTATAAAATGAGTTGTGGTCTATTTTTTACCGTAGCGTGTTATTTGTGTGCGGGGAAGGACACACATTAACAATTTGCATGTGTAGAATGGAATTTTCCACTCCAACAGTTAGAAGTTGATCGTGCTTCCATTTGTGGTCTTTCTGTTACGCGGGTGATCTGTTCGGGCGTTATCACTGAAAAGGTGAGTTTTGACAGTTTTATTTTGTTTTAGTCTTGCAGTATAAGGCAATAGAATGTTTCTTTTTCATCTTACTTTCTTATTTCGTAGTGTTTGCGTATTTTTGGCCAATATTTTGCAATCATGGTCAATTTAGATTGAACTTTTGATAGAATCTACGGCCAGTCATTTTGCCCCGCCCCCGCCTCGCGCTCCATCCGGTGCGGTAGTGATGTCCCGTTGCTCGCGCGCCGCAGCAGAGACCCGCGCGACCTTCAGCCGGTACAGTCGCTGTTCTTTTACCACCGCCGTTATTCTCATCTTTCCGGTGTGCTCTTGATTTTTCCATTGTGTCCTATTGCGCCATATCAAATCCCCAAAATGTATCATATTATTCATATTTAAGTGAATAATCAATTCAGTCATCATAACTTGGCATTTTTAACCCAAGCAATCAAAAAGAGGACATTTATTCAATATTTTCACTCATCTGTGAAGGAAGGGCTTTAATTCTTCATGATGTAGTTATTTTATATAGAAATCAATTTTACAAAAGCATTTGAATTGTAATCAAAAAACTTTTCCACAGTGGAGGCCAGATAAAGCAAGGTACTATCTTTATTCTTATTAAACATGACAAAAGAAACATTGAGTGTTAGGTAAATGCAAAAAAATAGTAAAATTAGAAAATTAATTTTTAGGGCATGCTGTAATGGGAAACTAATCATCAGCAGTAATGTGATGAAGCAGTGTTACTGTGCAACCTTGCAGCTGATTTGTTTTCCGAGAACTGCACATTTTTATTCCCTTTATAATAACACTGCAGTTTGCTCTTATTAGTTCTTAACAAGGTTTATAATAGGGCTAAGATTTGCTCAGGGTACCATTCTTATATGTCAATGGATAATTTTAATTAATGTGACACCCAAGCATATTTTATCTTCATTTCGAACATGTAAACAAACAATGAATAAATGAACAGAAAACAAGAAAAGCAAAACAGCCTTTGCAACAAGAACACGTAAAAAGTCACTAAATTAGAAAATAAACCATAAATAATATAGGTAGTAATAATGATCTCAAAACAAAAGAAAAATACAAACAAGGACGCACTAAGCAGTTTTGAGTTTACATGTCTGAAAAGGAGTGGGCTGAAGTAAAAGCTTAATTAATCCCAACCCTCTTCAATATAAATTGATTATATTGCTTCCTTTTACACTGTATATTAATTATTACTTCAACTATTCAGATATCAATTCTCTATGACTATCATATAATTATATTTTATATATACGTGTGTGCGCGCGTGTGTGTATTTTATATCATTATATACATCTACGCAGGCCCGGTGCCGTGGGGGGGGGAGGGGGGGGGCGAAAGGGGGCGTCGCCCCCTCGTTGCTACAGCCCCGCCCCCTCAACGGAGACTCAGATCACTTAATTGTTTTCTTATGAAAATATAATGTATTATAGACGTATTAATAATTTGCATTTTCAAATACGAAATATTAAGTGGTTGCGCATTGCACAAAAATACATTTCACATAAATCACCTGTTTTAGACATAGATAGGCTATGTAATGCCGACACAGCCGCGCACACACAGACCTGTGATAAGGACAGGGGGAGGGGTCGTGCGGGCGGGGGTTTTACATGCACACTTACGAGTGCACTGTCTCTGCAATATCCTGTAATATGCAGTCAAGTTTACGGGAGTAGTCTTTCCCCCACCAAATTAAACGAATTCAATCACAATATTGTGAATCCATTTTCTTTCTTTGTAGGCTAAGTTTATCTCTGTTTATGTTGGTGTAGCCTATGTGTTCATATATGGTCTGCTTTGTGCGCAAATAGCGTAAGAATGTGTCGTTGACGTCATCCCCCATGCAGCGGGGGTGAAAATTCATCACTTCAGAGTGTTTAGTCCCCTACACGCCTAAACTGGGATCGCGGATTAAGTGGTTAGCGTTGACTCGGTGCGAGTCAGGAAGGCTATTACTGGTGCAGCCGCGGGGTCTGTTGATTTTTTTAAATTATGATTTTGGCCGCCGAGCCAAGTACCTTAGACTTGCATTGGCGTTTTGTTTTCATGCCGCGGAGCTATTTGTATGTATTTTAAATGTAAAGGGCTTGCCTGTAGGTTTGTGTGTGTTGTTTTATGTTTGGCATCTTTCCGGTTGTACCGCGTGTCTGTGAGAAAATTGGAGGGGAGGGTTAACAGGTGAGCACGGGGGCTGATAAAGCGCAACTGCCCTGGTAATATGTCACATGATTTTCCCGGACTAAAGCAACCTTCGGGGCCGTGGTGGTTTTGCGGTTGGCGCAGTTAATTGTTTGAAACACGTTGTCAGACGGCGGCACGGTGGTGTAGTGGTTAGCGCTGTCGCCTCACAGCAGACAACAGAATCCTCCTGGGTTCGAGCCCCGGGGCCGGCGAGGGCCTTTCTGTGCGGAGTTTGCATGTTCTCCCCGTGTCCGCGTGGGTTTCCTCCGGGTGCTCCGGTTTCCCCCACAGTCCAAAGACATGCAGGTTAGGTTAACTGGTGACTCTAAATTGACCGTAGGTGTGAATGTGAGTGTGAATGGTTGTCTGTGTCTATGTGTCAGCCCTGTGATGACCTGGCGACTTGTCCAGGGTGTACCCCGCCTTTCGCCCGTAGTCAGCTGGGATAGGCTCCAGCTCGCCTGCGACCCTGTAGAAGGATAAAGCGGCTAGAGATAATGAGATGAGATGAATGAGACGTTGTCAGACCGCCATCACTACTACACACTATATGAAAAATATTTGCCCCCTTGCGATTTCTAATTGCCCCCTTAGTAAACTGTTCCTGGCGCCGGGCCTGCATCTACGGTGACATTATGCGTATTTCCAGAAGCTGTGAGTTGCAGAAAGCTGTAGTTTGTTTTACTTCAGATCTGAAAAGTCTCTTTCTAACCCACTAAGGCATACGTTTTCATGTCACGTTTGGCCAAGTGATAATTTGTTGTAAATATAAAAGCCGCTATATTACAGAAATCACTGATATTTATGAAATATGGGATTTAATATGCAGATATATTATTAATTTTTTTACAGGCGTTGCTAGTTGAACCATCAATCATGAAAACCTCATCTGTATATTTATAACCCAAATGTGGCACTTTTCGCTTTTTTTTTAATTGTAGCTTTTCAAAATGAAGCAGTAAACTAAAATTTAGCAGCATTTCAGTAAAATGTATGTTTTCATTTATATGAGGAAATGCATTAAAAACGATGGAATGCAAGTTCTCCGGACAGCGTTCGTCTCTTGATGTACATAAATGCAGCAGAACAATATTTCCGTAACATTTATGTACGGAAGCCGCGAGAGGCCCTTCATATCATCTTTTTTTATTCACCTTGTTATCCCGAGATAACGACATACCGTAAAATACCAAATAATAGCCCGGGCTATTATTTGTCTCAATCACGTAAGACACCCGGCGCGTATTAGAGACTAGGCGGCTATTTGGAACAGGCGATTAATTCCTTCTTCACAAACACCTTCCCCAAAATCTACCTCAAAACGGGGAAAAAATCATTCTCAGATAGGCCTACTTTTAACCAGTATAACTTACAGTTTGTTTAGAGTTAGATTACAGATAGCACGGTGCCGACTTCGGGGAATTTTGAAGACGCAGAATGCATCTTCGCATGGCACAGTCGGGGTGGATAAAGGATAAATCACACACCTTTTCCTGTTAATGACTAGTTAAGTGCATGCTTTACAAAATAATCAAGAAACCACACCATTGTCTGTGCGCAGCACTGTGATTTAATTACTCTGCAAAGTTATGGTCACTTGCTATCACCCTCACCCATGCAGCCTCCACCCTTTGCGCTTCGCGATGTCTGTCAATCTGAAATTGCATGGAGGGCGCGACGTTGAAGCAACATAATTAGGGTGCGAAGTGTCAAACCAAAGGGTTTTTTCTTATGCTGAAAAATAAGTGACCTGCAGTGGCTACATACTGTCATCTTGCATTCTCACGTTTCTCTCCAAGACGTCTCCCTATTTGGCCGATATGAGCCTATTCCCCGAGTGAGTTGGTACGGTGGCTCGACCCCGTAGAAAACTTAAAGTTCGGATGAAAGTTAGTTGAATAGGTTACTGACTTGTAGGCCTACATGTTGCCTGCCTGACGCGTGCTTCTGCCCAACTTGCACGACAGATTACTTGTTGAAAAGGCCCCTTGGATTAGATTGGCCGCGAGCAGACTGAAATGCATGTTAGAACGCTCTCACCTTTTTTGTAAAGCGTCTTCCAGATCCGAATGGGTAAGGGCAAGTGAAATGGTATAAGGTCTTTAATAAAACTCAGTGTGTGCTTTGACGCATGCATTCGGCAATTTAGGTCGTTTAACAGAAGCAGCAGTCCAACCTTGGAAACCCGCAGTCCTCAATGTCACCACACACGCTGGGTATTCCTCATTCGATGACGTAAGTGATATCCCACACACCCATGTCAAACGTAACTGGCTAAGACATCTGTCAAAAGTTACGGAGTTGCATTCCTCAAGAAATATTACGGTAGACCAAGATTATAACATTGAAATGGCATGTTTATTATCACGTAACAAAATGTTGTAAACAGTATTATAGAAATAATTTCATTCATTCATTCATTCATTCATTCATTCATATTGTTTCGGTAGAAAACTATGCAATGCAAAATCGTTTAAACACCAGAAAAGTGCTGGGCCTCAAGATTCTAGATAGAACGTTCGGACGCTTTTTTTTTTAGACCCCGGCGAGTATTCGGAACCGGCCTTTATTTGTCACAACACACGCGTACACCCGGCCGTTAAAGGGAACTCGGCGGTTAATTGGAACTCGGCTATTATTTGGTATTTTACGGTAATTAATTCAGGATCTCGAGAAAACGCTAATTCGAGATCTTGAGAAAACAAGACAATTATTCCGTGATCTCGAGAAAACAGCTGAGATTTCCAGCAGAGCTGCGCCCCCTGTGGGTCAGACAACGAAGACTTAGAAATTGGCGGACATGTAACAGAGCAGAAACGTCTATACAGAATGAGAAATAACCCCAAAGTTTGCATATCACAAGTCTCTTGGCGCACCTGAATGAACCATTTCTCAGCTGTTTTCTCGAGATCAAGGAATAATTGTTTTGTTTTCTCAAGATCTCGAAATAACGGTTTTGTTTTCTCGAGATCCTGAATTAATTATGTCGTTATCTCGGGATAACAAGGTGAATATAAAAAAGGATTATATGAAGGGCCTCTCTCGGCTTCCGTATTTATGTCACGTCCGTCGACTTTTTGTTCCTGATTTATTTATTTATTTATTTATTTTTAAATTTTGGATTTACTGCATTAATATTTGTACACAACTAAATACAGTAGGTATAAGTTTGTTACTAATATTGTAATGGAATAATCATCCATTGTCACATCCGTCCACCAATTTTTATAATTTCTTTCAGTGTCCTTTATAGTTCAGTTGAAGAGTTTCAAATAATTAATATTAGTCAAATACAGTGCCTGTTCATAAAAAATGTCAACAATATTCTCAACGTATGGATTCCATGTATTATGCAAATAGAATATTGACTTTGTTTTCTGACAGTTTCTCGTGATGGTGTTATTCTCGGGAAAAATTCAATATAAATTAATACCTAAAGGAATTTTGCGTTAATGGTAAATTATAAATGATATATGTAGTATCTTTTCTCATTTCCGTGCATGAAAGAGTGAATATATGAGACTTTTACTATCTGATGGTTTAGTCAATTAATCTGTCACATCCGTCCACCAATTTTAGGCCAATGAAAATATCTGTGTCAGGAAAAACGTCAGTCATTGATAATTAGTAGAACACTGGTATACTATTTCTTCTTATCTCGAATAGATATTTTTGATGATGATGATGCCCTTTATTGTCACTAGTCACATGTACCAGCGAAATTAGCCATCAACCTGTCCGTACATATACAACATACAGTTGACATAGGGTAGACAGGACAGGAAGACAGGGATGAAGATAAAAAGGAAACACAACATGAGGAGAGATAAGGAAAAAAAGAACCCCCCACTATGCTCCTGTCAGGAGTACAGTGTGGGAACATTTAAAAAACCTTTGCACATAAGCACACAACAACACAAGTACACTTTAAACACGGGACTTGAGGGGGGAGGGGAGGAGGTAATCCAGCGCAAGCAAGCAGCCGTCCGCTCCTGCAGCCATGAAGGCGCTGGTCACACACCCGCTTGTCACACTGGGGGTAAAAATGGCGACCGCGGAAAGTTAGAGAAGGAACGCGAGAGTGTCTCCCGGCAGTGACCTTCAGGGGGAAATGTTGCCTCAGCAACGTCCTGAACTGAGGCTGGTGCTGTCTCAGGGACCCAAATGTCGATAAGATATAAATTGTTTGGTCTTTCCAGACGCAGTCTTTGCACGTCCACACCGCTCGTCCATATCTGTCCATTCCGTCAATTCTATTCAAATTCAAATTGATCTCCGAAAAATGTATTCCTTGCAAAGCTGAAAGCTGCTCCGAGATAACAACCATTTTGTGGTTAAAGTTCTGAATGTCCACAGTCCGAGTGCCAACAGCTTTGTCCACCACTCCAATCATATCGGGCAGCTTCGTGGGGCTTTGAACAGCTGTCACTGTTGTCTGATTTCCTCGATATACCAGGGCAATGCCTAATCCAATCAGCAAAAGTCCTGTAATCATGGTTCCGAATAGGTAGATATCTTCAATGTCCTCCACAGAAAGAATCGCCAGGCACACGACCCGCCACCACTCCCATGCGTCCATCGTGTAACCAGCCGCAAACATTTTGTTACAGAATGTGACTAAAGTCTAAATTATGGGAAAAATAGAGGAGAAACGACAAAGCGGCTGAAAAGAAAGCAAGGTGGAGAATGGAAATACAGTAAATCCTCTAATACTGGCCTGTATTCCATTACTGGCCGGGACTCTAATATTGGCCGGTCTCGCTGTCGGAGGAGGTAAATAATGGCCGGACTCTAATACAGGCCGGGGCTATAACCAACGATGTTTCTGAGATCATAGTGGCCTTACACAATCGTTCCGATCTGAAAGACAATTGTGATCAGTGGCGCTGCCAGGCGTATGGCCGTACGCACTAGGCGTACCTTGGGGAGAGAGATATTTTTTTAAATTATAATTGTTACCTGAATGCTTTGGCAATGCAACATAATTTGAGAAAGAGAGAGAGAGAGAGAGACGTGTGTGTGCCGGCGCATTTGTGTGCTTCAGGAGTGGGCGGGGTGTGCGTGACCAAGAAAGCTCATTGGTCAGTGCAGATATACTTTTCTTGCACCACTGAGATTCTCTCCAGTTTTGAGAAACGGAGACAGACAATCGTCAGTAGTCAGAGCTTGTGCGAGAATTTATTGAGAAGCGAGTCAAAAATGAGTAAACGAACCCTGAAACAAACGAGCTTGTTTCAGACTTTTACGAAAAAGTCCAAAAGCAGTGATCCAGGGGTGTCATCTGCTTGCCAGTCCTCTCCAGTATCAGCTAGTAACACGGCACCGGCAGCTTCCACTCCTCCGCAACCGAGCAGCAGTACGCTGCAGCTGGATGCGAGCTCAGTTCCTTTGAGGGAATTGCCTTCATCTACCTCTGAGTTTGAAACTAGCCATACATCCAGTGAATTTCATATAAGAGCACCTACATCTCCCCATGTCCCTTACGATCAGAAGTAGATGGTTGCTCCACCTTGCTGACAAACGAGCCATCAGATAGCTTTACTAATGAGCCACGAGTCAGCCCGCTATCACTGACATCAGATTTATCAGACATAGGTAAACTTCAACCAGATGCCTTAAAATGTGCACCGGACTCTGTAAAGCTCAATGTCCTACAGAACCGCTTCAAACCAGACAGAGGGTGGGTGGCTCCTTCTACTCTGATTTTCGGTAAACTCAGAAAAATACCCGAGGAGTTTTTCAGCGAGTCTCTGTACCCCACGTTGCGCTACAGTGTGTGTCAGAGTCGTGCGTGCGGTAGTGCTGAGCAAGTTCACTAGATTCTAATCGAGGCTATAAAGAGTTTATTGTTTATTGTCGTGTGTAGTTCACATATGTTGTTCAAATATCAGCCTGTGTTCATGGAAGGCTATTGTTCAATTTCAAGTTAAAGTTCTATCGTTGTTTTGTGTATAAGCCTATAGATCGACTCTTCATAGAAACTGCAGCACGCAAGCGGTTTTTTTTTTTTTGGGGGGGGGGGGGGGGGATTACACCGCTAGTGCGTACCTTACAGTTCAACCCTGCAGGCGCCCCTGATTGTGATTACCGGTAGGTCTGGTGGTAACCAGGCAACCAAGCATCAACTTGACTCGAACGTGAGACTTCAGTTTTCAGTCACCAGCATCTTTTTATTCATTCCACTGGTAGTCTGTTTTGCTCAAATAGAAATAGAGGCCTGCCTCTAATTCTGGCCTCCTTCCAATAATGGCCTGGACCAAGATGCACTTGAGTGAAATAAAGGCCCCGGCCTATATTAGAGGATTTACAGTAACTGCCAACAATGAGCAATATCAAAGTATTAAAAAAAGACAGAGCAAGGAAACAAAAAAAGAACGTCAAAAGCAACGTAGGAAATCACAGTTGGAGTAACGGAGAGAAAAAGACAGAATGCGACAACAAAAGCATAGAAACAACTAACTTAAAGTGCATATCACGGGTAAATTCAGGAGCAAGATCAATGTAATTCCCTTATTTTATATTAAACTTTGGTCAAATATTTGTAACATTTTGCATTTTGTGCAATTTTTTTCCCTTGCGCAATACCAGAAAAATTCAGTTGAAATCAAGCCATTTGAGGCGAATTGGTCCGCCTCTGAAAAAACTCGGCATTTGGATTTCCCAGCAAACATTGATTTTCGTGACGTCGCGTGCGGGACGCCTCCCTCTGAATCCTACGTCAGCGCTGGTTTGTTTATGAGAAAACGACCTGGTGGTTTTCTGCAAATGTCTTCAACGTTATCGCGTAATTATTAAAATGGTTAACAGATGTATCGTAGGAGGGTGTAGCAACACCAATCTTGATGGGATTAGTACTCATCGTTTTCCAAAAGACCGGACAATGAGAGAGAAATGGGAGCGCTTGGTCTACACAGGCTGTGCACTGAAACCGTGCAAAGCTCGCGCAGCCTGCTGGCGCTTCCGCAGGTGACGTCACGAATCTGGCTCCAGACTCCCTTGGGATTTTTCCAGACGCGTTTTGTTATTTTATTTCTTTCTGCTGTAGACAGATGGCCTTGTGCAAAATTACCCTTCTGGATGAGTGTGTAAAGGGACATACTTTCATATTAAAAAACATGAAATTGGTCCAGAATATGCACTTTAATGAATGTGAAAAACATCTTTCAATTAATATAAAAAAAGTCTTCAGACCAACGTAGATGGCTCCCCAAAATCTAGTTTCTTGTTATTATCGAGTGATATCATGTAGCACAGAGCTCAATTTCATTCTAAATATACTGTAAGCACCTTAATATAAAATGTACAGAGTTTTTCGTTGCAGTCTTTTTTAACTGTATGTTTGTGCTGATTTCTTTGAGTTTATTGAATAAAGTCTTTCTACAGTTATGATTGTATTCCAGTGTAAATGTTCTAGCTACTGTATTTCTCACATTGCTATATACATCTTTCACATGCATATTGCAATTTATACTAATTCCATTTAAGTATATCTCTATTTTGTCACATCCGTCCACCAACAAAATATAGATCGTATGTGCTAAAATCATTGACATGTTTTCCGAAATGTCGAGCTCATGCTGTCTTGAAGTTTATTGTGTCTGTATTGGAGAACATTAAACAATATTTTAAACATAGTTTGATGCATCTAAGTTGACTTTCTTGTAAAACTGGCCACCAAATCGGTACCCAAAGCAAATTTTAGCGGAATAGTATTCCTTTAAGGCACGTTTTAATTCTTGCAGAACGTCCTTGAGACCAGTTCATTCCTGTTATCACTCATGTTACAGCAACAGTAAACAGCTGGTTGTTTACCTGCCTCACTTTTTTGCTCTGTTTCTTGAAATTAATCAGACAAATAAGTCAATCAGTCAGTCAATAAACAGCTTGTTTTGATGCCAAGCAAGCTAAGTTTTTCCTGCTGGTGGAAAAAGTACTGACTGCTCCAAATGACCGGTTTCTGTCGACCTGCTTGTTTGTTGTTCTGATTGTGACGGTCGGTCGATCGCAGGGACTCTTGTGGACACAATACAGTCACGAGAAAAAGAAAGTACTTCAGGTCTCTGTTTATCAGGGATGTGGGACAGTCTTCAGGACAGAGCTGTATGCACTTTGTACTTTCATGATAACATGACTACTTTTTTTTTTTTTTTGGTTGGTTGGTTGGTTGGTTGGTTGGTTAAGAGAAATAAAATAAGGTGTGTATGTAGCTGGGCCATTCTCAGAAAATGTGCTAAGTAACAGTAAAGACATTTCAGAAATGTTTGTATCCATTAATTTTAGATACTGTACAATCCTTGTAAATATCTTTAATAGACCAAAAAAAGCATATTTCACGAATTCACAAAGCAAGAGGTGGAAAAATAATGCCCAGTTGTTGTTTTTACCATTACCTATAATGTCTTTACTGTTACCCTATAGAGTAACGGTAAAGACATCTCATGGCATTTTTGAGGTCACTGAGTGCAGAAAAAAAGAGAAACAAATTTATGCATTTATTATCCCATCCTAACTTGCTACTTCGCTTACTAAACCTTTTCAACATGCAGCATCATTTATCTTTATCATTTGGAGGTAACGGCAAAGACAGTTAATTTCCCTGACATCTTGAAATTTTATATTTGCCTGATCAGTGTCCTGGATTCCAATATTGACGCATCATTGATTTCTTCTCTTCCCTCCCTCCAAAAAAGGCTGCTCAACATCCTGGTCCTTCCTCATGTAGCTGCACTGCCCTCTAGTGTCAAAGCCCTGAGTTACAGCATGATTTTACCATTTGGGTAACGGTAAAGACATCAAGAAAGTACACATTCTTGCGCATATATTTTAGGCTATACATCAAAAACTGTTGAAGCAAAAAATCATGATATTTTCCACAATAAAAAGTGAAGGTTTCGAGGTAATATTTCAGAAAGAAAAGTGAAAATAAAATAAAAAACAAAGGAACTATTTTCATTCAAATTTCACTAATCCTCATTTTAGATACATGGCGGTAATGACATTTTGGTATATTTTGGCAAAATAAAATTTTTGCAATGCAGACGTTGTCATATATAATTTTTTATTTTTTAAACACAACTCTGTTAAATTCTTTCTTAAAATAAATAAATGTATAATGGGGGCCAGGATTAATAGTTTTTGAGAAAAAACAGACTTCACGTTTAAACCTGAATTTGTCACGTTTTCTGAATGGCCCAGCTGCTGTGACGTGATCACTGGAGCTGACTTTCCAGAATGTGAATGTAACTATAAACGGTTAAAAGCACTCCAGATCACTGATGAATAAGTTCAGATTGAACTGTGATTTTAGTAGGCGGTGAGTTGCTGTGCTGTTTAACGAATAAAACCGTGCCGTTATTGGAAAATAATCAACTTTATTCCGCTTCTATCATCTCTGCTTTGCAGTCTGTCCTTCTGCGTCACGCCGCACTGTGATTGATTTATTTTCCTGTAACGGCGTGCCCCCAGGTGTTCTCTACCTTACATAACGTATCCCAGGCTGCATTCCGGTTCCCATTTTCATTTCTACAATCCGGGTAAATTGAAACGGTGTTTAATTGCTTGCTGTTATACTGAGATGATCTCACACTCCACCGTCTGACGGGGAGACAGCGGTCTTCGAACCCTCCTGCTTCAGGATCCAACAGCATATCAGAGATGTGGGGCTCATGATGGGACGGTTTCAGTGTTGGTTTAATGTTAGTCTGATGATAACAGCTAGTCTTAACCTTAACTCCATAACTTCACCATGTGGCACTGACATTCAGATTCATGTTGATAAGAAATCCAATACAGAAGTAGTGGCGACTCGTCCCGGGGGTAATTAGCCGAATGTAGTCTTGATCCTGGACACTGCGGCTTCTTTAAAGAGCCGCATGTCGATTTATTGGGGGGGGGAAGAGGTTTTATTAATTATCTTTACATTTCTTCATCATGTGTACTCACTTTAGATAAAGAAACAAATTGCTTTGGAGGCTCTGAGTGAGCCGTATTGTCCACTCGTGCAGCTCCGAATGCCGTGGAAGCCACCGTGTTGATCATGTGACCAAAACGCAGAAGAGAAGAACTCCATGAGGTCTCAGTTTTCTGCTGGCAGCAGTTGCCTCTGCCTTGTTCACGAGGGATCTGCATTTCTGTGAAGCCCTTTTGTGACAATATCTTGTATTTTATCATTTATTGTTAAGTGTTTTTACAAATAAGATTGGATGGAATTGAGAATAAAACGGTGCATGTTCAAGGTGTACATTTAGACAATGCGTGAAGGATTAAAGGGTTAAGTCGTGTCCTAAGTGTTTAAAAAAAACCTTTATAGTGCAGAAGGATGGTTTAGCACTTTTTTTTTATTTCTTCAAAGAATTTCTTTTTACTGTTTGGGTTGATGAAAGTCCCAAAAATCCAAGTACTTTAATCTGGAACAGAACCGAGCTGATCAGCTTTCTAGATTTAAAAAAATATGCAAGAGCGCTGTAACTAAATTGTGCCGACGAATCCCATCTAATCGAGCCGCAAGAGCTGCCTCTGTTTTTCACTCCAACTCATTGAAACGGCGCAGTAAGACGTACTCGGCGTAAAGCTTTCGGTCATATTTGCTGTTCTTTTAACGCAAAGAAAAATTGCTGATTGTCCCTTTTAATAAATAAGTACTAGAACCATCTCGAACAGTTGCTGTGTAGAGTGGGGTAATACGCCCCCGTGGGGTAAAAGGCCCCCGGCCTGTTTTACCCAAAATAACCACCAGATGGTGCAAAGTTACATTTCTATTGTTGCTATGGACTGGCTTGACAACGGGGATATACAAATATCCACTGTGGATCGCATATCAGCAACGCAGCGGAGAGAAATCAAATTTCATGGTAAGTGATATAATTTTCAGATATCAGTAAAACTGTATTTAGATAGCTGCTATTTCGTCAGATATCACAGCTGTGTATGTGGTATGAGTAGACAAGTCAGTACGTTAAAAAAATACATTAGGTATAAAAAGTTGAATCACATTTTGAAAGTAAGACCCTTTTTTGTAAAAGTGTAGTCTGTGGGGTAAAACGCCCCCTTAATGGCGGGGTAAATGGCCCCCAGGGGGCATTGTTTCCTTTTATCATAATTAGAGTAGAGTGGGGGAAAAAGTCCCCCTTAAGGAAAATTCAGTTTTTCTCCAAGTTGAAATTAACCATGTGTTTAGTTTTAATCATAGTTTTTGACAACAGTGACATGAACAAGAATGCCACCTAAAGTTTGCCTAAAGTTAATACTTAATTTTTTTTTAACAAAAACAAACATTGTGCCAAGGGGGCCTTTTACCCCCCCAGTGGGGTAAAAGGCCCCCTGAGGTGGGGCAATATAGTCTGGCTAACGCGACTTCAAAGCTCTGCGAGCATTTGGTCTGGCAAAGATATTAAGCCCAACCGTTTCCCAAAGGCATGGTTGACCCGCCTCCCTGAAATGCCTCAGTTTGCTACTGGTCACAGCCAGAAAAGGCTGTGACGAAGCTTAAACCAATCACATCACTCTTTCCTCTGACGCGACGGTATGTGACACGACGGAAACTGCTTGAGTAACAGGAAGAAGATAAATACCTCCAGGGCTGCTCTTTGCTCCGTTTTCAATGAGAACTACCCGTTGAATGCTTTCAATACAGCATCTACCGCTGTGTCAAAGGCTTGCCGCTGCTCCATGTTCATAATGTTTCTAGTGAATGAAGTGCTTCCGGCATAGATTCTGTAAACAATCTATGGCTTCCGGTCGCAGTTCTACTACGTCACTGCCTTGAACACGCCTCTACCCAGGGTCGTTGGAGATGCTCAAAGTTGATTGGCTCCCGATTTTTCGGGAGCTTGGAAGAGCTGGCGATAGCTTGCCTTGCCAGACTAAGCTCGCAACAGCCCCCCGTGTTGCGTCACACTTAGGATGGGTGGGCCCAGGCTAGGGGCAATAGGCCCCCTCACTCAAAAAAACAAGAAAATATCCCTGAATTAATGAATAGCTTGTTCTTTGTTAATTCATGTTCAATCCACACAAAATTATATTGAAATTAAGATGCGAAATATAATAAAATAATGCATCTATTCATTAATTCAGGGATATTTTCTTGTTTCTTTCACATTATAGGCTTAAGTAAACACTTTTGCTATCCAAACAGCTTTTTTTGAGTGAGGGGGCCTATTGCCCCACCTCAGGGGGCCTTTTACCCCACTGGGGGGGTAAAAGGCCCCCTTGGCACAATGTTTGTTTTTGTTAAAAAAAAAAATTAAGTATTAACTTTAGGCAAACTTTAGGTGGCATTACTGTTCATGTCACTGTTGTCAAAAACTATGATTAAAACTAAACACATGGTTCATTTCAACTTGGAGAAAAACTGAATTTTCCTTAAGGGGG
Organism: Neoarius graeffei; assembly: GCF_027579695.1. NCBI lineage: Eukaryota > Metazoa > Chordata > Actinopteri > Siluriformes > Ariidae > Neoarius > Neoarius graeffei. The sequence goes on from NC_083584.1 coordinate 58,347,850, forward strand.
GCTTTTTCCCCCACTCTACTCTATCTGTGGTGTTCCCAGGTGGAAAAGGAAAACCACTTCCTGAGGAAACTGGGCTGCAGCGCAGCAGAAGGAGTCAAGGTGCTCTCGATCTTTGGCAACACGGGCGACGGCAAATCACACACGCTGAACCACGTGCTGTTTGGCAGCGAGGAAGTGTTCGCGACCTCTCCCTCTCCGGCTTCGTGTACCGTTGGAGTGTGGGCCGCGTACGAGCCTCGTCTGGGCCTGATCGTGCTGGACACAGAGGGTCTGCTCGGCACCTCCACAAACCAGAACAAGAGAATGCGTCTGCTGTTAAAAGTCCTGGCTGTGTCCGACGTGGCCGTGTACCGCACACAGGCCGAGCGTCTGCACAACGACATGTTCCATTTCTTAGGCAGCGCTTCAGCCACGTACCTGAAGTACTTCACGCCTCAGCTGCGTGCTCTGTCCAACCGCTGTGGGCTCGATGTGCCACTATCTAACCTCGGGCTGGCGGTGGTGGTGTTCCAGGAGACCTCACGCACTCAGCTGCTGGATCACGGTGAGCAAATCAGCACACGATCTCCTCTACGAACAGGGAGATGAAAATGTGCCTGTCATCAACTTAAACAAGAGCCCTATTTTTGAAATTTTTTTGTATGAATTGATTTAAACGTTGAGACTGTAGTGTTTGTGCTTGTCGACAGACACCACAGTGCCGGCGGATATCCTGCTTCAGAAACGTTTCCATGACCTGAGCCTGAGCACAGAAGCCTTCAGCTCCGTGCAGTATGTCGGCACGCAGACCATCACACCTCCAACGAACTTCTCTCAGCTCAGGGACACCATCACGAAGCAGGTGAAGAGCACGGCGTCACGAGCCCCACGCCAGCCAGACATCGTCTTCAGCGCCCTGCAGGTAGGACGTCCTCCACCTCGACATGGGGGATTGGGTTGATTTCACAATAACCGCATCCTCTTAGATCACGAAGAATTAAAAACACATTAAAGTGTATGTGACGCCTCTAAACCCCACTTTTTTTTCCTTGTACAAAGCAACAATCATCGTTGATTGACCATAACTGATCTAAAAGGCCATAAATTAACGGAAAATCAGCCGATTTTCACGGAATCTGCCGAGACTGAAGCGGAAGATCCCGAAGGGGTGCGTGACGTCACGCGTGTAACAATCCAGATGTCAATTTCATTCCCGTGTGCAGCAGTGGTTAGACTAGTCTTGATATGGAATCACGTTTTGGAGAGAATTCTGACAGTGATTGGGATTCTTATATGTCGGATGAAGGGGCTGATGATTGTCAAGGATATTCCGGACTAAATGGTTATCTTTTCGAGCCCCCAAGATGATAAACTGCCAGTTCACGACAGTCTTCCTCTGTAGCGTGCGTGAGAGAGAGAGAATGTGCAGAACGCGGTGGTTACCTTTCATCATGTTTTCCTGAACAAAACTAAAAACAAATTGAGTTGCAATATTGCAATCTGAGAGCATTTAACATGCTTCAGTTCATAATTCATGATTGTGCGTGCATTTTTTTTTTCCTCTTAAAGTGCATCAGATATGATAAGATCGGATGTCGCGAGCGTGTAAATGTTGCTCGTAATCCTGCGTCTGGTGCACTGTGTGTGTGTGTGAGATAATAAGGGAATTGACGAACTGTCCAAATGTCAGATCAAATGTCATTTATTAAATAAACGAGTTTCTTTTTGCTCCAGTAATTCCCATGTGGTTGTTCCGATGGTGATGAACACTTGATGAATCAGATTTATTATTAGTCAGAGACACAAAATCTGCCCGCTTCGTTTGTACAAACCTCACCCACCCACTGCCGCTTTAGATTAGTGTCATTTCTCAGAAATTCGTGAACTGAATGTCCTGCTGTATCGGGATTTGAACAGCCAAACACAACGCAGCACTTTCACATCGCTATTTTTGCAAGATTCCAACAACAATATCCAATTTCAGCGAGTAAACAAGCACGGAGTCAGATGAACGGAAATGACCTGGATAACCGGGGTTCCACGCATGACGTAATACGAGATTATCCCGGCGGCAAGGCTGCCTTTTTCCAGGATTCGCGATTTATCCATAGTTTTGTGCTTGATAATAAAATGACAAATTATTACTTCATTTTGGTCGTTACTAACGATGTTCATTATAAGGCATTACATTCACTTTAAAGGTTTTGGTGTTCTACTATTACACAGAATGTTACACAGGCTGACCGTAATACTGTGTTCAGAAGGAAAATGAGCATCTGGATCAAAACAGATGTGTCCGATAACACAAACAGAACTGCGCATGGCAAAGTATAGCCTCAAATCGGACAAGTCGCGCCAACAGAAGTCGACACCGAGTGTACGGAGCATTTAATGCCAGGGTTTGACTCGCTTTATACGTAAAACGTCTGCGTTCGTTCATTTACTCGTTCATGTCTGACCGCATGACGGTCATTTGGACGTATGCTGAAGACACAAAGAGCTGGGTCTCAAATCCCATACTTGTGTTCTGATCTAGACAGTACGTAAGTGTTGTTCCATTACAGTTAGTGTTTTAATTGGGGGGGAAACTCGTGTGGGTTTAAAACTTACCAAAGTGTATTTTTGTACTGTATATTCAAGTATCAGTATCACAATCACCTAAGACAAGAATGTTACATGTCCGAGGTGTGTGAGGGGTTTTTTTTTGTTTGTTTGTTTTTAAAATCAGTAGTTAACTGGAAGTATGCTCTGAAAGCTAGTGATCACTCACAGGAGGCTTTTTCTTCTTAAAAGCTCAGAGTAAACAGGGGTTGAAATTAACTTTTGAATGTACTTGCCCTCAGGGCAACCAACCCCAAAAATTGACTTGCCCACATGCATGTATCAGTTGCCCTACTTTTTTGCAGGTTGACTGGGTAAGTAATTTGCATAAAAAGCAATCTGGATGTATATTATAGAGTATGCAATAAAATATTTCAACTTGTTTTGCCATTGTTTGATTACTGATTAATAGAAATAAAGTTATAACACTCGTACAATGGGGCAAAAAAGTATTTAGTCAGCCACCAATTGTGCAAGTTCTCCCACTTAAAAAGATCAGAGAGGCCTGTAATTTTCATCATAGGTACACTTCAACTATAAGAGACAGAATGGGGGGAAAGAATCCAGGAAATCACATTGTAGGATTTTTAATGAATTAATTGGTAAATTCCTCGGTAAAATAAGTATTTGGTCACCAACAAACAAGCAAGATTTCTGGTTCTCACAGACCTGTAACTTCTTCTTTAAGAGGCTCCTCTGTCCTCCACTCGTTACATGTATTAATGGCACCTGTTTGAACTCGTTATCAGTATAAAAGACACCTGTCCACAACCTCAAACAGTCACACTCCAAACTCCACTATGGCCAAGACCAAAGAGCTGTCAAAGGACACCAGAAACAAAATTGTAGACCTGCACCAGGCTGGGAAGACTGAATCTGCAATAGGTAAGCAGCTTGGTGTGAAGAAATCAACTGTGGGAGCAATTATTAGAAAATGGAAGACATGCAAGACCACTGATAATCTCCCTCGATCTGGGGCTCCACGCAAGATCTCACCCCGTGGGGTCAAAATGATCACACGAACGGTGAGCAAAAATCCCAGAACCACACGGGGGGACCTAGTGAATGACCTGCAGAGAGCTGGGACCAAAGTAACAAAGGCTACCATCAGTAACACACTACGCCGTCAGGGACTCAAATCCTGCAGTGCCAGACGTGTGCCCCTGCTTAAGCCAGTACATGTCCAGCCCCGTCTGAAGTTTGCTAGAGAGCATTTGGATGATCCAGAAGAGGATTGGGAGAATGTCATATGGTCAAATGAAACCAAAATAGAACTTTTTGGTAAAAGCTCAACTTGTCGTGTTTGGAGGAGAAAGAATGCTGAGTTGCATCCAAAGAACACCATACCTACTGTGAAGCATGGGGGTGGAAACATCACGCTTTGGGGCTGTTTTTCTGCAAAGGGACCAGGACGACTGATCCGTGTAAAGGAAAGAATGAATGGAGCCATGTATTGTGAGATTTTGAGTGAAAACCTCCTTCCATCAGCAAGGGCACTGAAGATGAAACGTGGCTGGGTCTTTCAGCATGACAATGATCCCAAACACTCCACCCGGGCAACGAAGGAGTGGCTTCGTAAGAAGCATTTCAAGGTCCTGGAGTGGCCTAGCTAGTCTCCAGATCTCAACCCCAGAGAAAATCTTTGGAGGGAGTTGAAAGTCCGTGTTGCCCAGCGACAGCCCCAAAACATCACTGCTCTAGAGGAGATGTGCATGGAGGAATGGGCCAAAATACCAGCAACAGTGTGTGAAAACCTTGTGAAGACCTACAGAAAACGTTTGACCTCTGTCATTGCCAACAAAGGGTATATAACAAAGTATTGAGATGAACTTTTGTTATTGACCAAATACTTATTTTCCACCATAATTTGCAAATAAATTCTTTAAAAATCAGACAATGTGATTTTCTGGATTTTTTTTGGCTCATTTTGTCTCTCATAGTTGAAGTGTACCTATGATGAAAATTACAGGCCACTCTCATCTTTTTAAGTGGGAGAACTTGCACAATTGGTGACTGACTAAATACTTTTTTGCCCCACTGTATGTTTTTGGTGTTTATTTCATCATGATGAACAGTAAAACAAGTAGGTATAACTACTAGTATCTTCTATTAAACATGTTAAACAGTCAGAAAACATCATGCCATCATGGTCAAGTGGAACTGATCAAATCAGAATTAAAAATCAGTCCAAAAAGACGCTTCGTTCGTTCTAGCCTACATGACCGTGGCGCCTCGTGTGAATAATCGTAATATCATGTAGCGCCATCTCGCGAATGGAAGCGTCAACTACCGCAACGAACCAAAGTCAAGGACAAACGAAAGAGAAGACGGGAAAAATCAAGTTTCCGTTCTGTTTCTGTTAGGAATCACAACAACTTAATTTTTCTTGGTAAAATAGACATTCAAACACAGTTGTCCGACGGACAACTAGTGATAATTTTATTGTTGCCCGAGTATGAGAATGACTGACTTGCCCATGTCCGTCGGTACATGCTTAATTTCGACCCCTGAGTAAAGCCGTGACGTTCTCGCCAGACTCGAAGAGCATCTTTTATCAGAAAACTCCACAGCTCAGAATGACTTGCTTTGCCGTGGCACGCTGTTAAAAATCGTCCCGCTGTACAAAAGGTACGCAGGCGAGTACGATGTGTGTCGAGCCGTGTATCGTGTCGAACTCTGACCCCGAACTAAAATCTTGAAGTCGCTGCTGTACTGATGGACCAACACGCTAATAAAACCTGGTCATTGATGGGTTTACGGTTGAGATAAAACCCAGGTGCATAAAAACACGGAGAATTAAATGTGTATCTGTACTATCTGTGTGACCTGCACTCGTTGTTGTTGTTTTTTCCACACTCAGGCCTTGAGTGATCGGTTCTGCGGAGAAATCTCTGATGACAAAATTAGCATGTACTCCTTTTTTCCTGGCGAGGATTTCACCTGCCCTTCTGTCTGCCTCAGCTGCAAGTAAGTACGCCATGAGTTCCTGCTGCTGCGTTGGATTGAAAGCGTGCAGTGTGTGTGTGTGTGTGTGTGTGTGTGTGTGTGTGTGTGGCAGCTAAAATATCCGAGTCCGAGCTCAAGTTCACAAGCTTCTGTCATTAACTATTTTTAATCAACACTTGGACTTTTTTGAGCTAACTCAGTGTTTTAGAGGCAGAAAGAACACACTGAGGGTTCGACGCTCAAAATATCTTGGTGATGATGGTGTTGTAATAAAGTAAAAACACTCCTCAGTATATTCCAGTCTGTTGTTGGGTTGATTAAAATGGTGCTTTGTGACCTTTTCTTTTCTTTTCTTTTATTTTCTTTTCTTTTATTTTATTTTATTTTATTTTATTTGGTTGTGGCTTTACCATTTGCTGTAAGAATGGCCTGAACCACCAGAAGGACCGAATGCCACATATGGCGGATGGATTGTGCCAGTACACTCATCAGTACAACAACAAGGTTCTTATATGCAAGGTGAGTTAGCATAATACTGACCGCTTGATTTCGTTTCTGTCCAAAAGCAAACCGAAGTAAGTCGTGACAACCTGTGTGTGTTGCTGTCTCCAGAAATGCTATGAAGGTGGAAGAGAAGTGATTGTCGTGCCCAAGACCTCCGCCTCCTCTGATAACCTGTGGTTTGGTCTGGCGAAGTACGCCTGGTCCGGGTGAGCGAGCAAGAGAGTTTTATTACGTGATTAGTTGAATTGGACATAGATTCCATTCTTCACTCTTCCGTCCAATCAGTTGTCATTTCTGCCATCATGTCTTGGAACATGAGCATACAAAGGGATTATTTTTGTAGTCAGTGAACAAATTTGTTTTAATATCGCAGTATGTGAGTTTGACTTCTCACTCAAAAATACACAAAAAAGAACACTTTTTTCCAAGCCAATCAGTATATGAATCTGGACTGATTGACAGCTGTGCCAATGTCTTATCTCATCTCGTTGTCTCTAGCCGCTTTATCCTGTTCTACAGGCAAGCTGGAGCCTATCCCAGCTGACTACGGGTGAAAGGTGGGGTATACCCTGGACAAGTCGCCAGGTCATCACAGGGCTGACACATAGACACAGACAACCATTCACACTCACATTCACACCTACGGTCAATTTAGAGTCACCAGTTAACCTAACCTGCATGTCTTTGGACTGTGTGGGGAAACCGGAGCACCCGGAGGAAACCCACGCGGACTCGGGGACAACATACAAACTCCGCACAGAAAGGCCCTCGCCGGCCACGGGGCTCGAACCCGGACCTTCTTGCTGTGAGGCAACAGCGCTAACCACTACACCACTGTGCCGCCCCCTGTGCCAATGTTTTAAACTGTAATATGAACGGAGACCCTGGAAGCCCCACCCCTTTTTCCTCATCTCGCCCAAGTCCTCTTCTCTCAACTTATGTGCTTGAAATCAGAGGTGGACAGTAACAAAGTGCATTTACTTGAGTACTGTACTTAAGTACACTTTTTGAGTATCTGTACTTGTTAATTTTTTTGGCAACTTATGACTTTAACTTCACTACTTTTCCGACTGGACTGGACTTCTCCGCAGGTGACACTGAGACGGCCGATCAGTAATCACTAGGGTCACGTCACATCCATAGACTGTATAAAATCAAGTCCAGTGATTTCTCAGCAGCGTTATTTAACACGATCAGTCGATGGCGGAATGGAAGGAGGCTGTTCTTCTGGGGAACGCATGCACTCACGGCTATAGCTAGAACCCATGTTTCAGTTTCCTGAATGGATTAAAGATCCGTTTTTTGTTTTAAACGTTTGCCAAAAACTAACCACATCGCAGTCTACACCTGCGGAAGCATATTGAGGTTTGTAAACGTTTTATTCCAAGAGAAAGCTTGCAGTGAAGATGTCTGTGCTTTTTGAGCTAGCGATAATGTTGCAAACGTAGCTATGCAGTCTGGTTAGTCAAATGACTTTCTATGGATTTTCCTGCCAAATTGCCATAGCCTTGCCACGGCTAACGGTAACACATAGCTAGTTAACGTGGACACTGTTAGTTAGCATGTAAAAACGGAGTTATGCTAACATGAATAACGTTCACTTATCTGAAGTCCTTTTGGAAATATTTGTTTTAGCATAATCTTGCCAAATTAACAAAATATAGAAATCTTTCTTTTCTAGTAGCGTTAGATACCCAATATGATTTCTAAGAACTAAAAAAAATGAGATGAACAGTATTGTACTCGTCAGTCACAACAAATTGCTGGAATTTGTTTTGATGTCAGATGATGGTCTTGCATTTTTTTGTCTTGCTTAAAGCAGTGTTGCTGTTGGGCAGTTATTAAGCTCGAGGTGTGGACCTGGATTTTAATCAGGTTGGATTGTCCTTTTTATTTTCTGAGCAAGCTGCATTTACAGCTATTCCATGGTCTTCCCGATTAACCTACACATACTGTCAGGACAAACAGACGAAGACCCAAGAGCGCAAGTTAAATGTTGAATTTATTGATAGCAGGGGAAAGGGGAGGATGTGTGTGTGAAATCCAGTGGCAGGAAGACTGAGAGGCAGGGATGGCTGGTAGGAGCGTGGTGGTGATGTCTGAGGTCTCCCATCCAAGTACTAACCCAACCTGGCCCTGCTTAGCAGCTACAATCAGACAAGATCAGGCAGTGTCAGAGTGGTTTGGCTGCAAGCTGACAGCCCTTGATGTTCAGGCGGTTTCCCAGTGAGCAGGCTCTCAGCAGGCAGACAGGACAGGGCTGAAGAGTTGATGGAGTAGATGCCTAGAAAGACGATCTGACACTGAAGCTTGGGAGGACTGCAGTTTAAATATGCACAGGGAAGGGAGCAGGTGATAGGAACCAGCCAATGACAGTCACTGAAAGTCAAATGAGGGTTGATGATGTTAATAGACAGCAGGTGAGCCTGATGGGGAAGGAGCATGCGGGCGTGGCAGGTAATACAGAGTGGAGAGGAGCGGAATGTTACCTGAAGAGAGGAAACCACAGGTAGGACCATGACAGAACCCCCCCTCAAGGGACGGCTCCAGAAGTCCCAAGACACAGATCCACCAAGATGGGCGGGAGGAGGGGGAATACCGGTGGAGGGTCAGAATTCCTCTGACCGGTCAGTGTCCATAGCCTCCACACCATCTTCACTGTCGGAAGACTCGTCATCCAAGGGCCCCCGCCCAGGATTCAGTTCAGTGTCAGACTCGGGCACAGGAGTAGGAGCAGGGTCCGGAAGTGGATCCGCACGATGAGAACCCCTACGTCGACCCCGTCGGATGGAGGGCTGGTCAGGGTGTAGTCGATGGAAGTCGGCGATGAGGGCCAGATCCAGAATCCTTCCAGCAGGGACCCATGCCCTCTCCTCAGGACCATAACCCTCCCAGTCTACCAAGTATTGGATGCCCCTGCCCCTTCGTTGCGAGCGGAGCAGTCGCCGGACCATGTAGACAGGTCCACCATCAATGAAGTGTGGGGGAGGGGGCGGTGGTGTTACCGGGATCAGGGGACTCTCGTGCACCGGTTTGAGCTTGGAGACGTGGAAGGTGGGATGTATCTTCATGGTCCTGGGCAGCAACAGCCAAACTGCCATTGGACTGATGACCTTCTGTACGGGGAAGGGTCCGATGGAGCGAGGCACCAATTTGCGTGACTCCACCCACAGTGGTAGGTCTCGAGCAGACAACCATACCTTCTGGCCGACATGGTAAACAGGTGCAGGGGTCCTCCGCCGGTTAGCCCCAATAGCATAGCTGGTACTGGATTTCAGGAGTGCGGTGCGGGCCTGGGCCCACGTGCGGCGGCAGTGGCGGACATAGGCGAGAGCAGACGGGCAGGTGGCTTCTCCCTCCTGGCTGGCGAACAGAGGTGGTTGATAACCATACACACACTGGAAGGGTGAGAGTCTGGTGGCAGAACTGGTGAGGGAGTTGTGGGCATATTCCACCCAGAGCAGATGTTGAGCCCAGGCGTGGGAGTTGCGTGAAGCCACACACCTAAGTGCCTTCTCCAGTTCTTGGTTCATACGCTCTGTTTGGCCATTTGACTGTGGGTGAAACCCAGATGACAGACTGGCAGTGGCCCCAAGGAGGTGGCAGAATTCCTTCCAGAACCTGGCGGAGAACTGCGGTCCCCGGTCGGACACGATGTCCCTGGGCAGGCTGTGGACTCAGAAGACATGTTCTAAGATGACCCGGGCAGTCTGCTTCGCAGTTGGCAGTTTAGGGAGAGGCACAAAGTGGGTCATCTTACTGAAGCGGTCCACGATGGTGAGGATGATCGTATTCCCTTCCGACGGGGGAAGACCAGTAACAAAATCCAGGAAGACATGGGACCAGGGACGCATGGGTACTGGCAGGGGCTGGAGTAACCCGGATGGGGGCTGACTGGGGGATTTGTGCTGGTTGCAAGTGGGGCAGGCTCTCACAAAATCCCGGATGTCCTTCCTCATTAACGGCCACCAGAACCTCTGAGACAGCAGATGGAGGGTGCTTGTGACCCCGGGGTGATAGGCCAGGTGGGAGTCATGTCCCCATTGAATGACCTGAGACCTCAGACCGGCTGGGACATAGAGACAGTTGGAGGGGCAAGCGCTGGGGCTTGGCTGGTCCCTGATGGCTTCTCGAACCTGCTCCTCGATGTCCCAGGTCAGGGCAGCAATGACACAGGGGCTTGGGAGGATGGGTGTAGAGTCCTCCTTGGATGCCTCATCCCTCTGAAACATCCGGGAGAGTGCATCGGGCTTGATGTTGCAGGAGCCAGGACGGTAGGAAAGGACGAAGTTGAAACGGGTGAAGAATAATGACCACTGGCGCTGGCGGGAGTTTAGCCTCCTGGCTGTCCAGATATACTCCAGGTTTTTGTGGTCTGTCCAGACCACAAACAGAACCCTAGACCCCTCCAACCAGTGGCGCCACTCCTCGAGGATGAGCTTGACAGCCAGTAGCTCGCGGTTGCTGATGTCGTAGTTGCTTTCTGCTGGGGTCAGTCTTTGGGAGTAGAAGGCACAGGGGTGCATTTTGCCATCCTCTGCTGCTCGCTGGGAAAGCACAGCCCCGACTCCCACGTCCGAAGCATCTACCTCCACCACCAACTGCCGCTCGGCGTCAGGCACCCGGAGGATGGGAGCTGAAGTGAAACAGGCCTTGAGGGTTTCGAAGGCTTTGTCAGCTGCTGCAGTCCATTGGAATGGCTGTTTGATGCTGGTCAGTGTGGTGAGTGGGGCTGCCACGGTGCTGTAGCCTCGGATGAATCTTCTATAGAAGTTGGCAAACCCCAGGAACTGCTGCAGTTTCTTACGGCTCTCAGGAACCGGCCATGACATTACTGCCGACACCTTCGCAGGGTCCATTTGAATGCTGCCCTCAGTCACCACATATCCCAGGAATGAGACAGACTGAGCATGGAACTCGCACTTCTCTGCTTTCACAAACAGAGAGTTCTCCAGCAGGCGGCGCAGGACCAACTGGACATGGTGAGTGTGTTCAGACAGGGTTTTAGAGAAGATCAAAATATCATCCAAGTAAATGAAAACAAACTTGTTGAGCATGTCTCTGAGGATGTCGTTTACCAGCGCCTGGAACACTGCTGGGGCATTGGTGAGACCGAATGGCATGACAAGGTATTCATAATGTCCCGTCGGGGTGTTGAACACCGTCTTCCACTCGTCGCCTTCTCTCACTCACACCAGATGGTAAGCGTTCCGAAGATCTAGCTTGGTGAATACTGTGGCCCCTTGAAGCAGTTCAAAGGCGGAGGAGAGTAGTGGCAGAGGGTAGCAGTGCTTAATCATAATGTCGTTCAAGCCCCGGTAATCTATGCATGGGCGAAGAGAACCATCCTTCTTGCCCACAAAGAAGAATCCAGCTCCGGCAGGAGAGGACGATGGACGGATTAGGCCAGCAGCCAGAGAGTCGTTTATGTAGTCCTCCATGGCCTTTCTTTCCGGGGCTGACAGGGAGTAGAGACGGCCCTTCGGGGGTGCGGTGCCTGGCAGGAGGTCGATGGCGCAGTCGTAAGGTCGGTGTGGGGGCAGAGACGTGGCCTTGGACTTGTTGAACACCTCTCTCAGTTGGTGATAGCAGACAGGAACCTTGGATATGTCAGGGGCGGAGCTGGTGGTCTCCTGGTTGGTTGGCAGGACGGCCCCCCCCCCTTAAGCAGGTCTGATGGCAGCCCCTTCCCCACTCTCGTATCGTGCCAGTCTCCCAGTCAAGTTGGGGGTTGTGTTGACAGAGCCACGGGTAGCCTAGGATGAGTGGTTGGCTGGGTGAGTGTAGGAGGTGAAACTGGATGGACTCCTGGTGGTTTCCTGACAGCAGCATAGTCACGGGGGCTGTGATGGGTGTCACTGTGCCGAGACGATGTCCATCCAGCGCTCGTACAGGAACAGGTGGAGTGAGATGGTGATGGGCCACACCCAGCTGCCATGCGAACTCTGTGTCCATGATGTTAGCTTTGGCTCCAGAGTCCACCAGGGCGGCCAGGGCACAAGTGGTGTCAGGAAGCTGAAGGCGGAGCTGAAGCAGGGGTTTTCGGATGGAGGGAGACTGGATACATGTCGAGCTCACCTGGATCTCCCCTACGCCTGGTGAGCTCTGGCTTTTGCCGGGCAGGTGGTGACACGGTGGCCCCTTCTCTCGTCTGCAGATCTGAATACGGTGATCGATGTGTACAGCGAGGTCAATGGCCTCATCGAGGGTCGGGGGTTGCTCATGGGAAACGAGCTCGTCTTTGATGTAGTCCGCCAAACTGTGGAGGAAGGTGTCCACCAGTGCCGCCATGTTCCACGAACTGCGCCTCGCCAGGGTACGAAAGTCGATGGAGTAGTCCGCCACCGTCCGGTTGCCCTGACGAATACTCATCAGTGCTCGTGACGCCTCTGTTCTTGATGAGCCCAGGTCGAACACCTTTAACATCTCCTCAGCAAAGGCACTGAAGGAGGCACAGGCCAGGGTCTGCCAGTCGAACTCTGCTGTCCCCCACAGCCGAGTCTGGCCGGTCAGGTGAGTGATGACATACCCCACCTTGGCTCCCTCCGTTGAGAAGGTCCTGGGCTGCAGAGAAAACTGGATACAGCAGCTGGTCAGGAATGGCCGGACCTGGTTTGGGTCACCATTGAAACATTCCGGATTACCGATCTTCGGTTCCGGGTCACCGGGAGCTAGAGGCTGTGCCGCCAGGACTGGAGCCACTGGATTACGAGGAGAAGCCACAGCAGAGGGGCTTGGTGGTGCAGAAGAGAATGGGGTGGTGAGGTTGGTGAGTACTTGCATGACTTGAGTTAGCTGCTGCTGGTCAAGCTGGAGCAGAGATGCAATGTCGCCGGACATCCGGTTTATGTCTCCCTCTGTGCGTTCCAGTCGCTGCAGGGCAGTCATTTTGGGCTCAATCCCCATGATGGTCAGATCATTCTGTCAGGACAAACAGATGAGGACCCAAGAGCGCAAGTTAAATGTTGAATTTATTGATAGCAGGGGAAAGGGAGGATGTGTGTGTGAAATCCAGTGGCAGGAAGACTGAGAGGCAGGGATGGTTGGTGGGAGCATGGTGGTGATGTCTGCCATCCAAGCACTAACCAGGCCCAACCTTGCTTAGCTTCTGAGATCAAGCATTGTCAGAGTGGTTTGGCTGCAAGCCCTTGATGTTCAGGCGGTTTCCCAGTGAGCAGGCTCTCAGCAGGCAGACAGGACAGGGCTGAAGAGTTGACGGAGTAGATGCCTAGGAAGACGATCTGACACTGAAGCTTGGGAGGACTGCAGTTTAAATATGCACAGGGAAGGGAGCAGGTGATAGGAACCAGCCAATGACAGCCACTGAAAGTCAAATGAGGGTTGATGATGTTAATAGACAGCAGGTGAGCCTGATGGGGAAGGAGCATGCGGGCATGGCAGGTAATACAGAGTGGAGAGGAGTGGAATGTTACCTGAAGAGAGGAAACCACAGGTAGGACCATGACACATACATGTGTGCACACACTGCCAGAGCTGGGTCAGAACACTACCATGCTGCTTTGTGGGGGTGGGAAGGAGTGTTACGATTTAAAAAAAAAAAAGACAATGGCTCTTTCTCAGTTCAGTTGTGTTTCATTTTGTAACGTTCTACCAGATGTTTATTCTACAGGTTCTACAAGTTAGTCAGTAAATCCAGTCGGTTGCTTCAGAGGCATTAGGTTTCGTAAGCGTTGTGGCAATAATACAACAATGCGTTGACAGAAAATGTCCTTTAGTATTTTTAAAAACAAATACTTCAGTACTTAAGTAACAATTTGACTGGACAGCTTTCACTTGTATTGGAGTAACATTTGACCAGTGGGATCTGTACTTTGACTTAAGTAATGAACTTGGGTACTTTGTCCACCTCTGGCTTGAAAGATGCACGGTCCTTCACTTTGTCCAAGGACATGGAGGGGGGAAAAAAATCAATCATATATACATACACACTAGCAGGTTGCCCGGGTTTTGCAAAATTCTGGGTTGCCCTCAGAATTCCATGTCAAATTTGGTGAAGATCGGTTGAGAAATGGTCATGTTAACCCAAGACGAACAAAAATCCAAACATCCACCACCCAGGAGCCCACCACCCCTGGGGTCCAAATATGGAATTTCTGAGTTCTGCAAAATTGTGGCTATCTCCTGTACCTACATGCCAAGTTTAGTGAAGATCTGTCGAGAGTTTGTGTTGACAGGAATGCTTTCACATTACGTTTAACGTAAAAGGCATTGAGGGAGATTGTGGGTGGATGTTGTGCCCCCCCAGGGACCTCCATGGGGCCCGTACATTAATTTTGTTTATATCTGCAAATTTCCGGGTCATCCCTAGACCTACTTGCCAAATTTGGTGAAAATCTGTCGAGAAATGGCGACGTTAGCTCAGGACCAACGAACAAACAAACAAAAACTTTGCCGCTTATCATATACACTACCATTCAAAAGTTTGGGGTCACTTTAAAATGTCTTTATTTTTGAAAGAAAAGCACTGTTCTTTTCAATGAAGATCCCTTTAAACTAATCAGAAATACACTCTATACATTGCTAATGTGGTAAATGACTATTCTAGCTGCAAATGTCTGGTTTTTGGTGCAATATCTCCATAGGTGTATAGAGGCCCATTTCCAGCAACTATCACTCCAGTGTTCTAATGGTACAATGTGTTTGCTCATTGCCTCAGAAGGCTAATGGATGATTAGAAAACCCTTGAACAATCATGTTAGCACAGCTGAAAACAGTTTAGCTCTTTAGAGAAGCTATAAAACTGACCTTCCTTTGAGCAGATTGAGTTTCTGGAGCATCACATTTGTGGGGTCGATTAAATGCTCAAAATGGCCAGAAAAATGTCTTGACTATATTTTCTATTCATTTTACAACTTATGGTGGTAAATAAAAGTGTGACTTTTCATGGAAAACACAAAATTGTCTGGGTGACCCCAAACTTTTGAACGGTAGTGTAATTTGGTTAGGAAGGTGTGTAACGCGGCTGTAACAAACCAGACGCTCGCGGATTAAGAATAAACTCAAGGTTTTAATAGACACAGTGAGAGAAGACGATGTACAATAATCAGGCCAGGTCAATACCGGGAAATCCAACAAAGTAGTGAGGGCTAGACAAAACGAGGTCATGAAACGGGCAATAGTCCAAGAACCGGAAATCAGGAAAACACAAGCAAGGTAAACACAAGGGCTAGGCAAATCAAAGTCAAGAAACAAGCGAAGATCGAGAAACCGGGAAGCGAGCAGATAAACACAAGGGCTAGGCAAAACGGGAAGAAACCAGAAGGCAAAAAGTGTCATACACGGAACCGCAATCCGAAATATAAATGCTCAGTAGGCTCACGGAAATGTGGAGGCAATACTGCGCAATGAACAAAACAAACAGAGGGGTATAAGAAAGAAAGCACAACTTTATTCATCACGCACTTGTGAAATTTCCTGTCTACATTTAACCCATCTGAAGCAGTGAACACACACATGCACAATGAGCGCACACACATACCCAGAGCAGTGGGCAGCCACACTAACAGTGCCTGGGGAGCAGTTGGGAGTTCGGTGCCTCGCTCAAGGGCACCTCAGTCCAAGGCCATCCCATATTAACCTAACCTGCATGTCTTTGAACTGTGGGGGAAACCGGAGCACCCAGAGGAAACCCACGCAGACAACATGCAAACTCCACACAGAAAGGCCCTCGCCGGCCGCTGGGTTCGAACCCAGAACCTTCTTGTTGTGAGGTGACCGTGCTAACCACTACACCACTGTGCGGCCCCAAGTATGTTCCATTGGCCGTATGAATACAGACATGAACAAAAAGGTACAGGTGATGACAATTAGAACTTGGTGGAGCCACTCCTAGGAAGTGGCTCGGGGTTGGCTGATGGAGTGCATGTGGTAGTGTCAGGTGTGTGAGTGGGATTGTGGGAAGTGGAGTCCAGAGTGTTAGGTAAGCCCAGGAATGTGACAAGGTGATTTGCCCAGAACTTTGCTCTTTAAAATAGTCCTTCTGGACACCATCATTCACAAATGAAGAAATCTATTTCTGAACAAATTTATTCACATATCGATCACAGGCGACCAAATGGTATCATATTGTATCATGTGGCATCGTAGCAGTTTCAGTTGACTGCAATCCTCACCAGGATAAACAACGCTTACTGATGATGATGATGATGATGATGAAGAATGGATGCTTTATGAAGTTACACTCTGTACCAGTAAGTGGCGGTGTGTTTGTAGGATTTAGAGTGGTGCTTGAAAGTTTGTGAACCCTTTAGAACTTTCTATATTTCTGCATAAATATTACCTAAAGCATCATCAGATTTTGACACAAGTCCTAAAAGTAGATAAAGAGAACCCAGTTAAACAAATGAGACAAAAAAAATTATACTTGGTTATTTATTTATTGAGGCGGCACAGTGGTGTAGTGGTTAGCGCTGTCGCCTCATAGCAAGAAGATCTGGGTTTGAGCCCCGTGGCCGGCGAGGGCCTGTCTGTGCAGAGTTTGCATGTTCTCCCCGTGTCCCCGTGGGTTTCCTCCGGGTGCTCCGGTTTCCCCCACAGTCCAAAGACATGCAGGTTAGGTTAACTGGTGACTCTAAATTGACCGTGAGTGTGAATGGTTGTCTGTGTCTATGTGTCAGCCCTGTGATGACCTGGCGACTTGTCCAGGGTGTACCCCGCCTTTCGACCGTAGTCAGCTGGGATAGGCTGCAGCTTGCTTGCAACCCTGTAGAACAGGATAAAGCGGCTAGAGATAATGAGATGAGATTTCTTTATTGAGGAAAATGATCCAATATTACATACCTGTGAGTGGCAAAAGTATGTGAACCTCTAGGATTAGCAGTTAATTTGAAGGTGAAATTAGAGTCAGGTGTTTTCAATCAATGGGATGACAATCAGGTGTGAGTGGGCACCCTGTTTTATTTAAAGAACAGGGCTCTATCAAAGCCTGATCTTCACAACACATGTTTGTGGAAGTGCATCATTGCACGAACAAAGGATATTTCTGAGGACCTCAGAAAAAGCATTGTTGATGCTCATCAGGCTGGAAAAGGTTACAAAACCATCTCTAAAGAGTTTGGACTCCGCCAATCCACAGTCAGACAGATATGTACAAATGGAGGAAATTCAAGACCACTGTTACGCTCCCCAGGAGTGGTCAACCAACAAAGATCCCTCCAAGAGCAAGGCATGTAATAGTCGACAAGGTCACAAAGGACTCCAGGGTAACTTCTCAGCAACTGAAGGCCTCTCTCACGTTGGCTAATGTTAATATTCATGAGTCCACCATCAGGAGAACACTGAACAACAATGGTGTGCATGGCAGGGTTGCAAGGAGAAAGCCACTGCTCTCCAAAAAGAACATTGCTGCTCATCTGCAGTTTGCTAAAGATCATGTGGACAAGCCAGAAGGCTATTGGAAAAATGTTTTGTGGACGGATGAGACCAAAATAGAACTTTTTGGTTTAAATGAGAAGTGTTATGTTTGGAGAAAGGAAAACACTGCATTCCAGCATAAGAACCTTATCCCAGCTGTGAAACATGGTGGTGGTAGTATCATGGTTTGGGCCTGTTTTGCTGCATCTGGGCCAGGGCAGCTTGCCATCATTGATGGAACAATGAATTCTGAATTATACCAGCAAATTCTAAAGGAAAATGTCAGGACATCTGTCCATGAACTGAATCTCAAGAGAAGGTGGGTCATGCAGCAAGACAACGACCCTAAGCACACAAGCTGTTCTACTAAAGAATGGCTAAAGAAGAATAAAGTTAATGTTTTGGAATGGCCAAGCCAAGTCCTGACCTTAATCCAATGGAAATGTTGTGGAAGGACCTGAAGCGAGCAGTTCATGTGAGGAAACCCACCAACATCCCAGAGTTGAAGCTGTTCTGTATGGAGGAATGGGCTAAAATTCCTCCAAGCTGGTGTGCAGAACTGATCAATAGTTACCGCAAACGTTTAGTTGCAGTTATTGCTGCACAAGGGGGTCACACCAGATACTGAAAGCAAAGGTTCACATACTTTTGCCACTCACAGATATTTAATATTGGATCATTTTCCTCAATAAATAAATGACCAAGTATAATATTTTTGCCTCATTTGTTTAACTGGGTTCTCTTTATCTACTTTTAGGACTTGTGTGAAAATCTGATGATGTTTTAGGTCATATTTATGCAGAAATATAGAAAATTCTAAAGAGTTCACAAACTTTCAAGCACCACTGTATATAGTAGTATCATTGCAACAACAGATGAGCTGGTTCGATGCTGGAATTCAATTGATCCAAACAGAATGACGGTCACAACAAGGTCAAAGGTCTGAAATAGTTTTTTTTCTGAAAGTTTGTATTTTTTTAAAACTGAAATGTTAATAGGCTAGCAATGTGATTTGCCCATAACTCTGATATTTAAAATAGCAGTCATCATGAATGAACAGTTGTGAACAAAATGAATCACAAAACATATCAGAGGCATGTCGTATCACATCAGCTTCAGTTTACTGTGATCCTGAACAGGATCGTGTTCAGTAATGATAGATAAACTAATGCACGAATAAAATTGTTGAATGAAATAAAGCTCTGTTGAATCTTGAAATTACACTCCATGATTTAATATGAGGGCGGCACAGTGGTTAGCGCTGTCGCCTCACAGCAAGAAGGTCCGGGTTCGAGCCTCGTGGCCGGCGAGGGCCTTTCTGTGCGGAGTTTGCATGTTCTCCCCGTGTCCACGTGGGTTTCCTCCGGGCGCTCCGGTTTCCCCCACAGTTCAAAGACATGCAGGTTAGGTTAATATGGGACGGCCTTGGGCTGAAGTGCCCTTGACATGCAGGTTAGGTTAACTGGTGACTCTAAATTGACCGTAGGTGTGAATATGAGTGTGAATGGTTGTCTGTGTCTATGTTTCAGCCCTGTGATGACCTGGCGACTTGTCCAGGGTGTACCCCGCCTTTCGCCCGTAGTCAGCTGGCATAGGCTCCAGCTTGCCTGCGACCCTGTAGGACAGGATAAAGCAGCTAGAGAGAATGAGATGAGATGAGAATAATTCAGGAAATTATTTATAACAGACAGCGGTTACCAAACACACTAGCGCATCACCGCCACCTAGTGGCACGGAGTGTAACTTCATTCCATTTTTCATATAATAATCTGAAAAATGGAATGAAGTTACACTCCGTGCCACTAGGTGGCGGTGATGCGCCGGTGTGTTTGGTAACCGTTGTCTGTGAAGATTCTCAATCATCCAGGTCATAGTAAACTGTGGGTGGTTACACTCCATTCCTGGATCAGAATCAGAATTCTGATGACCAGCTCATCTAAGGCCTCAATGACACCTTAGATGAGCTGGTCATCAGAATTCTGATTCTGATCCAGGAAAGGATAAATATCTGATACTCCCTATTAGTCAGACAGAACTGAGGGAGTCTTTCGGACGAGAGGTGAAACGTTTTCAAGAATCTTCAAGCAAGTCCAGTTGCCCTTTTCTACCACCCACAGTTTGGTAACCACTGTGACGAAGACGAAGAAGACCTTGGAAGCGGAAGTGTTTACAGTCAGCGCACTTTCACTACCAGCAAGAACAATAACATTCTGGAGGTTGTTTGGTGTGTGTGAGATGGTTAAAATTGTGTAATAATGTCGGAGATGTTACTGAAGGAGATGGAAGAAGTGTCTCTTGGTCAGTTGAAGGAAGAAGAGAAGGAGAGCGGAAGGAGTTTTCTCCTTATCGATGAAAATGAAACCCTGCAGGTAAATGTTAATGTGTCATGAAGTGCGCATCCTGTTAGCATCAAAGCTAGTTAACATTAAAACACCGTTTTTGTAATTACACAGAAATATCTGATGAGAGATTTAAGGAAGTGTGATAAACTCAGTCAGGAACAAAACAAACTGCCATGTGGTGGTGATTTAAAGCTTTAAACTTGAGTATTTTAACTTCAGACACCAAAAGTGTGTTACTGATGTCGACCATAAAGTCAGTGATTGAGAGATTTCTCTCAAAACTGACAACAAAAGAATCTGGAACACGACTGGGTTAAAGTATTCAGATCTCCAGCTGTAAATTAATCTGTGACGTTTCCATCTCGTCACTCATTGATGATTATTTTGTCTGTGTATATAAACCATACACCTACACTTTGATTTTATATACAGTACCAGTCAAAAGTTTTTGGAAACACCTTCAAATTCGGTGATTTTATTTTTTTCCTACAACCCGGATTCCAAAAAAGTTGGGACAAAGTACAAACTGTAAATAAAAACGGAATGCAATGATGTGGAAGTTTCAAAATTCCATATTTTATTCAGAATAGAACATAGATGAAATGTTTAAACTGAGAAAATGTATCATTTAAAGAGAAAAATTAGGTGATTTTAAATCTCATGACAACAACACATCTCAAAAAAGTTGGGACAAGGCCATGTTTACCACTGTGAGACATCCCCTTTTCTCTTTACAACAGTCTGTAAACATCTGGGGACTGAGGAGACAAGTTGCTCAAGTTTAGGGATAGGAATGTTAACCCATTCTTGTCTAATGTAGGATTCTAGTTGCTCAACTGTCTTAGGTCTTTTTTGTCATATCTTCCGTTTTATGATGCGCCAAATGTTTTCTATGGGTGAAAGATCTGGACTGCAGGCTGGCCAGTTCAGTACCCGGACCCTTCTTCTATGCAGCCATGATGCTGTAATTGATGCAGTATGTGGTTTGGCATTGTCATGTTGGAAAATGCAAGGTCTTCCCTGAAAGAGACGTCGTCTGGATGGGAGCATATGTTGCTCTAGAACCTGGATATACCTTTCAGCATTGATGGTGTCTTTCCAGATGTGGAAGCTGCCCATGCCACAAGCACTAATGCAACTCCATACCATCAGAGATGCAGGCTTCTGAACTGAGCGTTGACAACAACTTGGGTCATCCTTCTCCTCTTTAGTCCGAATTACACGGCGTCCCTGATTTCCATAAAGAACTTCACATTTTGATTCGTCTGACCACAGAACAGTTTTCCACTTTGCCACAGTCCATTTTAAATGAGCCTTGGCCCAGAGAAGACGTCTGTGCTTCTGGATCATGTTTAGATACGGCTTCTTCTTTGAACTATAGAGTTTTAGCTGGCAACGGCGGATGGCACGGTGAATTGTGTTCACAGATAATGTTCTCTGGAAATATTCCTGAGTCCATTTTGTGATTTCCAATACAGAAGCATGCCTGTATGTGATGCAGTGCCGTCTAAGGGCCCGAAGATCACGGGCACCCAGTATGGTCTTCTGGCCTTGACCCTTACGCACAGAGATTCTCCCAGATTCTCTGAATCTTTTGATGATGATATGCACTGTAGATGATGATGATATGTTCAAACTCTTTGCAATTTTACACTGTTGAACTCCTTTCTGATATTGCTTCACTATTTGTCGGCTCAGAATTAGGGGGATTGGTGATCCTCTTCCCATCTTTACTTCTGAGAGCCGCTGCCACTCCAAGATGTTCTTTTTATACCCAGTCATGTTAATAACCTATTGCCAATTGACCTAATGAGTTGCAATTTGGTCCTCCAGCTGTTCCTTTTTTGTACCTTTAACTTTTCCAGCCTCTTATTGCCCCTGTCCCAACTTTTTTGAGATGTGTTGCTGTCATGAAATTTCAAATGAGCCAATATTTGGCATGAAATTTCAAAATGTCTCACTTTCGACATTTGATATGTTGTCTATGTTCTATTGTGAATACAATATCAGTTTTTGAGAGTTGTAAATTATTGCATTCCATTTTTATTTACAATTTGTACTTTGTCCCAACTTTTTTGGAATCGGGGTTGTACATTGTAAATTAATACTGAAGTCATCCAGACTATGCAGCAACATGTAAGGAATCATTTAGTAAACTTTAAAATGATAATCAAACCAAAATATGTTTTAGGTTTTAGATTCTTCAAAGTAGGCACCTTTTGCTTTGATTACAGCTTTGCACACTCTTGACATTCTCTCAATCAGCTTCATGAGGTCATCACTCGAAATGGTTTTCCAACAGTCTTGAAGGAGTTCCCAGAGATGCTGAGCACTTGTTGGCTGCTTTGCCTTTACTCTGCGGTCCAACTCATCTCAAACCATCTCAATTGGGTTTAGATCAGGTGATTGTGGAGGCCACGTCATCTGACGAAGCACTCCATCGCCCTCCTTCTTGGTCAAATAGCCCTTACATACAGTAGCCTAGAGGTGTGTTTTGGGTCATTGTCCTGTTGAAAGACAAATGATGGGCCCACTAAGCGCAAACCAGATGGGATGGCATGTCGTTGCAGAATGCTGTGGTAGCCATGCTGGTTAAGTGTGCCTTCGATTTTGAATAAATCGCCAACAGTGTCACCAGCAAAGCACCCCCATACCATCACACTTCCTCCTCCATACTTCACTGTGGGAACCACACATGTAGGAACCATCCGCTCACCTTTTCTGCGTCTTACAAAGACATGGCGATTGGAACCAAAAATCTCAAATTTGGACTCATCAGACCAAAGGACAGATTTCCACTGGTCTAATGTCCATTCCTTGGCCCAAGCTATTCTCTTCCTCTTGTTGTTCTTCCTTAGAAGTGGCTTCTTTGCAGCAATTTGGCCATAAAGTCCAGATTCCCGCAGTCTTCTCTGAACAGTTGATGTTGAGATGTGTGTGTGCTACTTGAACTCTGTGAAGCATTTAGGTGGGCTCTTATCTGGGGTGCTGTTAACTTGTGGTTTTTGAGGCTGGTAACTCTGATGAACTTATCCTGTGCAACAGAGGTAACCCTAGGTCTTCCTTTCCTGGGGCGGTCCTGATGAGAGCCAGTTTCATCATAACGTTTGATGGTCTTTGTGACTGCACCTGGGGATACTTTCAAAGTTCTTGAAATTTGTCGGACTGACTGACCTTCATTTCTTAAAGCAATGATGGACTGTCATTTTTCTTTACTTAGTTGAGTAGTTCTTGGCATAATATGGATTAGAACAGTACTCAAATAGGGCCAGTCACTGTATACCTACTCTACCTCTTCACAACACAACTGATGGTCTCAAACACATTAAGAGGTCAAGAAATTAACTTTTGACAAGGCACAGCTGTAAACTGAAAGCCATTCCAGGTGACTACCTCGTAAAGCTGACTGAGAAAATGCCAAGATGTGCAAAGCTGTCATCTAAGCAAAAGGTGCCTACTTTGAAGACTCTAAAATATAAAACACATTCTGGTTTGATTAACACGTTTTTGTTTACCAAATAATTCCATATATATTTCTTCATAATGTCTGACTTTTTAGTATTAATCTACAATTCAGAAAATTTTAAAAATAATGAAAAACCACTGAATTAGAGGGTGTTTCCAAACTTTTGACTGGTACTGTGTGTATATATATATGGGTCTGTCTCAGAAACTGGGTGCTGTGGGGGTCCCCCACTAAATATACTCAGTCAATAAACTATACGGTTTTGAATGGTGATGTTGCTTTTAATTTGAAATAAAATGATGAAAGAAATAATGCAGATAAAACTAAATCTTTGATGTGAATAGAATACTCTATTCAGAATTTGGCAAAAATTCTACAAATTTGTGGAAAAATGGCGGCTTGATCTGGGACATGATAAATGGTTGACTGCATCGCGTTCCCTTAAAAAGGTTGTAGTCCACTGAAAAGTCTACAGTCATCACTAATTGTATTTTAAGTTGTAACTTTATACACCTAAGGATTGGTGCGCTCACAGAATAATCATAACCGTAATAAAACATCATGCAAAATATTTCATCACCGTCATAACTCCATTTTCCGCAGACCCGAAACCAATACCATCGTGTGTTTTGATCTAAACGGAAAGCCTCAGGCTCAAGGTCACTACCTCACCAAAAGTAGTAACTTAAAATCACTACGCCATATATAAATGTAGTTATAAATCTGCAATTTTGTTTTTTAAAACGAAAGCTGAAAGTTAGGTATAGAATATGTTTCTTACAGAATATGTTACGATGGTAGCTGGCCTTGTATGAATTTCTGAGCTATAAAATGAGTTGTGGTCTATTTTTTACCGTAGCGTGTTATTTGTGTGCGGGGAAGGACACACATTAACAATTTGCATGTGTAGAATGGAATTTTCCACTCCAACAGTTAGAAGTTGATCGTGCTTCCATTTGCGGTCTTTCTGTTACACGAGTGATCTGTTCGGACGTTATCACTGAAAAGGTGAGTTGACAGTTTTATTTTGTTTTAGTTTTGCAGTATAAGGCAATAGAATGTTTCTTTTTCATCTTACTTTCATATTTCGTAGTGTTTGCATATTTTTGGCCAATATTTTGCAACCATGGTCAATTTAGATTGAACTTTTGATAGAATCTGCGGCCAGTCATTTTGCCCCGCCCCCGCCTCGCGCTCCGTCCGGTAGAGGTCTGCGCGGGTCGGATTTTTCAGTCCCGCTCCCGCCCCCGCCCGCGCCCGCATTGTGCAGTCCCACTCCCCCCCGTGCCCGCAAAGAATTATGATTTTCAGTCCCACTCTCGCCCCCCGCCCGCAGTGCTCGAAACTAACGGTGTCCCGATGTCCCGGGGACCATAAAAAATGTCATCGGGACACAAAATTATCATATCTGGGACAATCCCGGGACAATGGAAAAAAATAGATCTAGAGATGACAATTCCCCCGGGGGAAATCGTGAGAGTGATGCAGTGCGCGTAGCAGTCACAGTTGCCGGAGCTGAGCTGGACTGTATTTTTGTCTCTCTCTGCTCAGCATGCGGGTGGGGGAGGGGCACACAAAAAGGGCAGCTTTCCGTCAGAGTGCTCCCTCCAAACAACGGGGGTTTACACGAAAACGGAAGGAGATATTCACAAACTTATTTCACATTGATTGCCACAAGGGTCTCCTGAACACACTGATGTACTTTTTTTGTCTGTAGTGTAAAAATTGAGGACACTAGAGCGAGTTAAAAACGAGTGGCTTTTCTGATTTAACAGTCAAAGCGCAGCCACGTTTATAATGGCAGTCTATGGGGCTGCGCGCCTGTCCTCTCCTCACTTTCAGGCTTCTCATTCAAAAACTGCAAGTCCTATCGTGTAGGTAGACACATTGTGTGAATCAGGACAAGTGTGACTACTACTTTTGAGAAAATTGTGTGTGTAGAGTGAAAATTGGGGCTGAAAACACAGTTTAAATGAGAAAGTTTGAGCTATTTTTCCAAGCTCTCTACACTCTAATGCCGCTTTTCCACTACAAACGCGGCTGAGTCGGGCTGAGCCGTGCCGTGCTGAGTCGGGCTGAGCGGGGCTGTTGGAGTTGCATTTCGACTACAACCACGCTGAACCGTGCTGGCTGGAAGTGGGTGGACACATTGGGTGGAGTTAGCGAAAGTGGGTGGACGTCAGGTGATGTCGTTAAGCAGCGCAAACAGTGACATCAGTGAGCTTTTAAGCGGTAGTCTCACAACCCGGATAGTAAACAATAAACATGGAGGACATGGAGTCGTTAGTGTTGCTGGTCTTGGTGCTGTGGCTTGTTGTCACCGACAACGCGGACAGATACTGGCAAGAGCGTATAGATGAGGCGAGGCGCATAAGGCTTCAGAAATTCTCGTAATTCTTCTTCCGGGTTTGCGGTGTTTACAGATCCCAGCGCGCTTGTGGGGCATGTGTGGGCATGTGAGGACACTCCTCCCCACCAATCAGTGCACAGGGGAGTGTCTGCTCATGCCCCCAGCCTCACTCGGCACGGTTTGGCTCGCTTCAGCCCCACTCCAAAATGGTGCGAGTTTTAGGGGCTAAGCAGGGCTGAAACGAGCTGAGTCGTGCTGGTTTTTGGTAGTCGAAACGCGAGCCGTGTCGGGCTGAAGTGAGCTGAAGCGAGCTGAAGTGAGCTGAAAAAGGGTAGTGGAAAAGGGCCATAACTTAACGAGCTCCATTGGTGTGTAACGCAATAAACACCCATTATAAAGCCGGAATTTCTCCAGGTACCCACATGGTGTTTGAGCTGGGACTGATCCAAAAGTATAGAACCTAGCAAAAAGTTGAATGCCAGATCCACAGAGGAGAAGTTTCTCTATGTTTTAAAGTTTGAATCATGTCTCTAGGTGAAAGCATGCCAGAGCAGCGGATGTTTGAAAATGTGTGTAGTTTTTCAAATAATTCCATAGAAATGAATGGGAAATTTATCTAGGTCAAAGAAAATGAAATTAAGCACTGTAAATAATGTAAATGATTTCTATGACTAAAGGTTACAATAAAAAAAACTTGGATTACATTGCTTTGTTTGCACTTATATGATATGACACTTTTATCCAAAGTGACTTTACGGTTTTTTACAGTGTTACAGTCCCTGCAGCAATGTTGGGGTAGGTGCCTTGCTCAAGGGCATTGCATCTATTGATGTTATGGCTGATGGCTTTCAAAACATCTCTGAATGGGGCAACAGGTATATTACATAAAAATGGATAACGGTAATGGTGAAAATGATAAGTTGGGCTTATAAATGCCAACAGATATTCAAGGTATAAGTAGATGAAATGAACATAAAAGGGGTCTTATTTTCAACTAAAGTGTACTGCAGATGTAGTGAGTTGAAACATTTTCTGAATGAGCTAGTTGGCCCCTTTAAATAAACGGGTATCTATTCATACAGTGAGATCGCCAAAGTTTAATAAACTGAAAATGCAATAACTGTAATTTTGAAGTAGATGATGTATAGGACATGTGTCACTTGTGTTTTGTGACTTATTGTAAAAATGATATAAAGGGTTCAAAATCGCATAGTTACAAATATAATAGTAACTTCATATGATAATATTAACCACTGGTTATTTCAGAGAGGAAAAAAATGGGGACACTATTGCTTCCATTCGGGACAATACAACACAGAATTCGGGACCACTGGGGGACACAAAGAAAAAAAGTTAATTTCGAGCCCTGCCCGCCCACGCCCACAAAAAAATTATGATTTTCAGTCCCGCTCCCGCTCGCGCCTGCCATATTTTGTCCCGCTCCCGCCGCAAATCCCACATGATGCAGACATTCGCGTTATTTCTCAGGAAAGTTTTTGTCTTGACACAGCGTGATGGTGCCCCGCCCCCTACTTTGAGTGGATTTCAGCTCATGTTCACGTTTGTTATTATTTACCTTGTTTCTGAATTCAGCATGTACTGTATCTAATAATAATAATTAGTACTGCCAAACAATTAAAATATTTAATCGCGAATCACACATTTTTATCATATGAGAAACCATTGTAATTCTCTGATCAGCATAAAAAAGTGAATGTGCTTGCTTTGTATCAATGGTGGGTTGTTGGTGTTTTTTTTATTACAAAGCAGAACGAGTAAGAGAAGTGAATTGATTTACTGCTTGAGTTAGTCTACAACTTTAGTCAGAGAGACATGTTACACAGTGACAGTAGGCTTGACTCAATACTATCCCAGAAATCCTTCCTGTAATATGCAAATTTGGCTGTCCAATCAGAGGCGGCCAAATTTGCATATTACAGGAAGGATTTCTGGGATAGTATTGAGTCAAGCCTACTGTCACTGTGTAACATGTCTCTCTGACTAAAGTTGTAGACTAACGCAACAAGTAAATCACTTAATTCATGGTTCTCTTGCTAGTTGGGTGTTAACTGCGAGTCATTAGAGCGATCAAAGGATTTCCCGTTAGGGTGATCGATACCATTCCTCTGGCAATCTAACTCTCTCTGCAAATTAAGGCATCTTAAAATGTTTTTATTCATGCCAAATGAAGTATCCAGCACAAATTATATATGATAGACATAAATTAATAATTTATACATTTTATTTCAAACACATTTTTAGTTAGCGGGACTGCAGCTTATCACCGCTCTCGCCCGCGCCACATATGTGCACTCCCGCTCCCGCCCGCGCTCGCATATGTGCACTTCCAGTCCCGCCCGCGCCCGCAATGAGCTTTCAAAATTTGTCCCGCGCCGCACTGCTTTGCGGCGAGTCCCGCGGGACTCCCGCAGGAGTGCAGGGCTCTACCGTCCGGTGCGGTAGTGATGTTCCGTTGCTCTCGCGCCGCAGCAGAGACCCGCACGACCTTCAGCCGGTACAGTCGCTGTTCTTTTACCACCGCCGTTATTCTCATCTTTCCGGTGTGTTCTTGATTTTTCCATTGTGTCCTATTTCGCCATATCAAATCCCCAAAATGTATCATATTATTCATATTTAAGTGAATAATCAATTCAGTCATCATAACTTGGCATTTTTAACCCAAGCAATCAAAAAGAGGAAATTTATTCAATATTTTCACTCATCTGTGAAGGAGGGGCTTTAATTCTTCATGATGTCGTTATTTTATATAGAAATCAATTTTACAAAAGCATTTGAATTGTAATCAAAAAACTTTTCCACAGTGGAGGCCAGATAAAGCAAGGTACTATCTTTATTCTTATTAAACATGACAAAAGAAACAGTGTTAAGTCAATGCAAAAAAATAGTAAAATTAGAAAATTAATTTTTAGGGCATGCTGTAATGGGAAACTAATCATCAGCAGTAATGTGATGAAGCAGTGTTACTGTGCAACCTTGCAGTTGATTTGTTTTCCGAGAACTGCACATTTTTATTCCCTTTATAATAACACTGCAGTTTGCTCTTATTAGTTCTTAACAAGGTTTATAATAGGGCTAAGATTTGCTCAGGGTACCATTCTTATATCTCAATGGATAATTTTAATTAATGGGACACCCAAGCATAATGAATAAATGAACAGAAAACAAGAAAAGCAAAACAGCCTTTGCAACAAGAACATGTAAAAAGCCACTAAATTAGAAAATAAACCATAAATAATATAGGTAGTAATCATGATATCAAAACAAAAGAAAAATACAAACAAGGATGCACTAAGCAGTTTTGAGTTTACATGTCTGAAAAGGAGTGGGCTGAAGTAAAAGCTTAATTAATCCCACCCCTCTTCAATATAAATTGATTATCTTGCTTCCTTTTACACTGTATATTAATTATTACTTCAACTATTCAGATATCAATTCTCTATGACTATCATGTAATTATATTTTATATATACAGTGGGGAAAACAAGTATTTGATCCCTTGCTGATTTTGTTGGTTTACCCACTAAGAAAGACTTGATCAGTCTGTAATTTTAATGGTAGGTGTATTCTAACATGTGGAGACAGAATATCAAAAAGAAAATCCAGAAAATAACTTTTAAATATCTATATTAATTTATTTGTATTTTATTGAGAAAAAGAAGTATTTGATCCCCTAGTAACCATCAAGAGTTCTTGTTAATACAGACAAGTTAGACTCTCCAAATTACCTTGTCACCTAAATTGAAGACACCTGATATCATTAATGACTTGTATAAAAGCCACCTGGCCACAGAATCAATCAGTTTGTCAGACTCCAAACTCTCCAACATGGGAAAGACTAAAGAGCTTTCTGTGGATTTAAGGGAGAAGATTGTAGACCTGCACAAGACCGGTATGGGCTACAAAACCATTAGCAAGAAGCTGGGCGTTAAGGTGACAACTGTTGGTGCAATTGTGCGCAAGTACAAGACTCACAACATGATCATCAATCGACCTAGGTCTGGGGCTCCAAACAAGATCTCACCTCGTGGGGTTTCCAGGATCATGAGAACGGTGAGAAATAGACCTAATACAACACGGGCAGAGTTAGTGGATGATCTTAAAGCAGCTGGGATCACAGTCACCAAGCAAACAGTTGGTTACACTTTACACCGCAATGGTCTAACATCTTGCAGTGCTCGCAAAGTACCCCTGCTTAAGAAAGCATATGTGCAGGCCCGCCTGAACTTTGCCAATGAACATCTGAATGACTTGGAGAGTGACTGGGTGAAGGTGTTATGGTCAGATGAGACCAAAATTGAGCTCTTTGGCATCAATTCAACCCGTCGTGTCTGGAGGGAGAGACATGCTGCTTATGACCCCAAGAACACCATCCCCACTGTCAAGCATGGAGGTGGTAACATTATGCTTTGGGGGTGTTTTTCTGCACAGGGCACAGGGCTACTTCACCGTATCAATGGGAGGATGGACGGAGCCATGTACCGTAAAATCCTAAGTGAAAACCTCCTTCCCTCTGCCAGGAAGCTTAAAATGGGTCATGGATGGGTCTTCCAGCAGGATAATGACCCAAAGCATACAGCCAAGGCAACCAAGGAATGGCTGAAGAAGAAACATATCAAGGTCATGGAGTGGCCCAGCCAGTCTCTGAATCCTATAGAAAATCTATGGAGAGAGCTGAAGCTCAGAGTTGCCAAGCGACAGCCACGGAATCTTGATGATTTAGAGGTCATTTGCAAAGAAGAGTGGACCAAAATTCCTCCTAATATGTACAGAAACCTGGTCATCAACTACAAAAAAAGTCTGACCTTTGTGCTTGCTAATAAGGGGTTTGCCACAAAGTACTAAGTCCTTTTGGCAAGAGGGTTCAAATACTTATTTTCCTCAATAAAATGCAAATAAATTAATACAAATTCTTTAAAGTCGCTTTCTTGATTTTCTTTGTGATATTCTGTCTCAGCATGTTAGACTACACGTGGCCAAACCAACAAAATCAGCAAGGGATCAAATACTTGTTTTCCCCACTGTACGTGTGTGTGAGCGTGTGTGTGTATTTTATATTATTATATTAGGGCTGTCAAACGATTAAAAATTTTAATTGCGATTAATCTCATAAAATTATGTAGTTAATCGCGATTAATCTTTAAACATCTGTTTAAATTGTACTCAAATACATTTGACTGAATGAATGAATTTATTTTTATTTTGAACATGTATAAAAAAAATGTATGTAACTATTTGTACATACAAAAGAAAGACAACGAGAAAGTGACAAAAAAATAACTAAATAAAATAACATAAAGAGCTAAGACATTACAATACACCGCACATTGTTCGAAAAAGGAGTGGGAAGAAGTACAATACTTTTTTAATTTCCCACCCCTTTTTAACTACCCCGAAATCCAAACTACATTAATACACCTATAAAAATATAAACCATATATACACTTCATGAATATCTATATAAATATATAATTACAAAAAAAAAAAATATATATATATATATATATATACACTTCATAAACATATATATAAATATATAATTTATATATATATATGGTATACTATATACCATATATCATCTCATTATCTCTAGCCGCTTTATCCTTCTACAGGGTCGCAGGCAAGCTGGAGCCTATCCCAGCTGACTACGGGCGAAAGGCGGGGTACACCCTGGACAAGTTGCCAGGTCATCGCAGGGCTGACACATAGACACAGACAACCATTCACACTCACATTCACACCTACGGTCAATTTAGAGTCACCAGTTAACCTAACCTGCATGTCTTTGGACTGTGGGGGAAACCGGAGCACCCGGAGGAAACCCACGCGGACACGGGGAGAACATGCAAACTCCACACAGAAAGGCCCTCGCCGGCCCCGGGGCTCGAACCCAGGACCTTCTTGCTGTGAGGCGACAGCGCTAACCACTACACCACCGTGCCGCCCTATACCATATATACACTTCATAAATATCTATATAAATATATAATTTATATATATACCATATATACACTTCATAAATATTTATATAAATATATAATTACAAAAAATATATATATACACACTATATACCATATATACACTTTATAAATATCTATATAAATATAGATATATAGATATAGATATATTGCGGGTTTATTTGACAAGTTGTAGAACTACGTTTTACCACAAAGTTAATGTTATAACTACCTTTATTTTGCATGCTAGTCACCCGCGAAAATCTGCATTGTTCCTTACCAAGATGAGCCCAATTCACTGTTGTTTAAATACCCTGCGATAACGCCATCATTTTTTTTTAATCGCGATCAAGTTAAATTGCGTTAACGCACTAATAACGTGTTAACTTCAACAGCCCTACATTATATACATCTACGGTGACATTATGCGTATTTCCAGAAGCTGTGAGTTGCAGAAAGCTGTAGTTTGTTTTACTTCAGATCTGAAAAGTCTCTTTCTGACCCACTAAGGCATACGTTTTCATGTCACGTTTGGCCAAGTGATAATTTGTTGTAAATATAAAAGCTGCTATATTACAGAAATCACTGATATTTATGAAATATGGGATTTAATATGCAGATATATTATTAATTTTTTTACAGGCGTTGCTAGTTGAACCATCAATCATGAAAACCTCATCTGTATATTTATAACCCAAATGTGGCACTTTTCGTTTTTATTTTTTAATTGTAGCTTTTCAAAATGAAGCAGTAAACTAAAATTTAGCAGCATTTCAGTAAAATGTATGTTTTCATTTATATGAGGAAATGCAGTAAAAACGATGGAATGCAAGTTCTCCAGACAGCAGTCATCTCTTGATGTACATAAATGCAGCAGAACAATATTTCCGTAACATTTATGTACGGAAGCCGCGAGAGGCCCTTCATATAATCTTTTTTTATTCACCTTGTTATCCCGAGATAACGACATAATTAATTCAGGATCTCGAGAAAACAACACAACTAATTCGAGATCTCAAGAAAACAAGACAATTATTCTGTGATCTCGAGAAAACAGCTGAGATTTCTAGCAGAGCTGCGCCCCCTGTGGGTCAGACAACGAAGACTTAGAAATTGGCGGACATGTAACAGAGCAGAAACGTCTATACAGAATGAGAAATAACCCCAAAGTCAGCATATCACTGTAATATATTCCTTTTGTCAGCGACACGACACGTACGTGGATCAAGTCTCAGCTGTCAACTTTATTGTTCACGAGTCAGAATGGTTACCATGGAGATATAAGTACTAATTCTACAGGTACTGCATAGGGACATAAGTCATAGAACACACATAGTAGAATGAGCATACATTACATCTCCCTTCTTAACAAATGAGAAGGCATATAGTATAATTTAAAAAAAAAATTACTAGTATCTATCAAAATAAACTTTGGACTTATTCGTGTATTAATTCGTTGCCATCTATGTTTATTTATTTATACTATATATCATTTATTTATTTGCTACTGTATTAAACTGTATTTATCTAAGTGTTTTAAATAAACAAGTAAAGAATAATAAACACTTAGTAACACTGTAACAACAATAACTAGGAAGGAGAGGTTACTAGCACTTCACTTCCGTAGGTGTCTTTACCACACCTATTCCTAACCTACATGACCTACAAAGTCAGTCTGTTAGGCGGCTTGACAGTTCTGCCTCTCCGGGTGATGTACAGTTCACCTGGTCGAGCCTGGCCATGGCTCACATGTTGTCTGGGAGGGGAATGAGGCTGCTCAGATGGAGTGGGGGACAGCTTCTCACTTGCAGCATGGTCTGGTGGCTCAGTCCATGGCTCTTCCTGCATCCAGTGCCGGGAACAGTTGGCAGCTGGGGTGCTGTGGCGGAGATGCTGGCTGGTACACTGTAAAAAAGAATAGTTGAGAATACTTGAAATTTCAAGGCAACAGTCTGCATTAAGAATTTTATGTTTTGCCAACGATGTGCCCATGATAATCCAAACTATGATAACACTGTTATCTTTATTAAGAATTCTTAATTAAGTCAATTTTCAATTCCTCATTCTGCCAACATAGATTTCTCTTTTTGCTGAACAGTGGCATTCACAGTAGTACAAAAAGGCAATTGAGGTTATCACAATTTTTGGGGGGGCTTTTTTCACCTTTATTTGGATAGGACAGTGTAGAGACAGGAAATGAGCAGGAGAGAGATCAGGAAATGACCTCAGGTCGGAATCAAACCCAGGCCCCCAGATTTATGGTATGGCACCTTATCCACCTGAGCCACGACAACATGAACTTCAACCGAAGAGAGAACCACATTGCCCAGCCCTTGCATTTGGGAGAGGAAACCACGTGTCTTGGTCATTCAGAGCATGCGCTTGTTAGGACTAGGACTGTTTTGGCCTCTAGAGGCCGCTGTTATTTCCTTTTCATGTCGTGTTTATTTTGGCCTCTAGAGGCCGCCACTGTTCCTGTGTTTTGTGTTTGTGTTAGTCCTAATTATCTTCACCTGTGTCCTTAATTAGTTTGTGTATTTATACCCCTGAGTTCAGTCCTCTTGTCACGGAGTCTTTGTGCTGTTATGTTTATCTCCAGTTTCCTTTGTACTGTGTTTTTTGATCTTCTTAGCTTTTGAATTTTTGCACTTTGCTTTTCTTTTGGATTATACTCTTTGGTTTTTTTTTGTCTTTTGTTTTGCCCTGTATATAGTGTATATAGTTTAAATAAACCTTTTGATTCTTTTTCTACTTCCGCCTCACGCCTCTGCATTTGAGTCATCCCCCTGGTGGCCTAGTGGGGGTTTGCTGGATTATCACACCAACGAACCAGGTTCGAATCCCAGCAAAACCCTAACAGAAAGACTCCGTCATGACCGACTCAGCAGAGGCTGCTTCAACTGTCTACCCGGCCAACCTTCAGGGAATTATGGCAGCTTTGACACGCTTCGGAGCGACCATGGACGCTCATGGACGTACGCTCACCAGCCAACGTGAGGCCCTCGCTCGCCACGAGGAACTGCTTCAGCAAATTGGGAAAACCCTGGCACAGCTGACATCTCTGCCTGCATCTCCTGCTCCTGATCCAGCTCCCACTCCTGCTCCAGTGCCTCCTGCAATGCTGCCTTCTTCACCTCGCGAACCCAGCCTTCCTGCACCACAGAGGTATGACGGCAAGCACAGTGAGTGCCGAGAGTTCCTTACCCAGTGTCAACTCACCTTTGAGCTTCAGCCTACCACCTACACTACGGATCGCCGCAAGATTGCCTTTGTGATCACCTTATTAGCTGGTAAGGCGCGAGCCTGGGCTACTGCTATCTGGCAAAGACAGGGACCTGAGTGCTTTGATTTCCAGCTGTTTTCTGAAGAGATGCTTCGGGTCTTCGATCAGGCAGACATCAGTACCGACGCAGCCCGAAAGCTCATGTCCATCCGGCAAGGAGGAAGCGTCGCAGATTACGCCATCTCGTTCCGAACACTCGCAGCAGTAAGTGGATGGAACGAGACTGCCCTGGTGTCAGCCTTCCACCATGGTCTGTCTGACCCCATCAAGGACGGTCTGGCCTCTATTGGATGCCCAAGTGACCTCGAAACCCTCATCTCACATGCTATTCGTCTGGACAACAGGATGAGAGAACGCCACCAAGCCTTGAGCCCCCCCAGCCTCCCTACCTCTACCTGGAGACCGTCTACCTCCTTCAGTGACTGTCCAGAACCCATGCAAGTGGGTCGTACTCGCCTCTCCGCATCTGAGAGGGAGCGCAGAAGGAGGGACAAGTGCTGCATCTACTGTGGCAAGCCTGGTCACTTCCGAGCATCATGTCCCGAACTCTTGGGAAAAGGACCGCCCCGTCCAGCCGAGGGAGGGTTGTGACGGGGCCTACCCTCTCTCCCGGACTCCCTGGCCAAGGAATCTACATCCCGGTCTCCATCTCCTGGGGTGAGTCTGTCCACTCTTGTCAAGCTTTGATAGACTCAGGGGCGGCTGGGAACTTTATGGATATTCACTTCGCCCAAAGCATCAATATTCCGACTGCACCTCTTGAAGTCCCACTGTCTGTGTCTGCCCTCGATGGCCAAGCGTTAGGTGATGGAAGAGTCACCCAAGTTACTTCTCCAGTTTTCCTCCAGTCTCAAGGTCACAAGGAAGAAATATCCCTGCACCTGATTCCTTCACCTGAGTTCCCAGTTATTCTAGGCCTTCCTTGGCTTACTCGCCACAACCCTCGCATAGACTGGGTAACAAGCCAGGTTGTGGAATGGGGCCCTGCATGCCATGCCTCTTGTCTGCTCTCTAGCTCTCCTGTGTCTCCTGCCGAGCCCCCTGATCTCACCGAGTTATCTCAAGTTCCCACAGAGTACTGGGATCTCAAGGAGGTATTCAGCAAGAGCAGGGCCGCCGTTCTTCCTCCGCACCGGGCCTACGACTGTGCCATCGACTTGCTCCCTGGGACTACCCCTCCTCGTGGCAGACTGTTTTCACTCTCTCAGCCAGAACGCAAGGCCATGGAGGAATACCTCAAAGATGCCCTGGTCTCTGGGTTTATTCGACCCTCCACTTCACCTGCTGGAGCCGGCTTCTTCTTTGTCGGCAAGAAGGATGGGGGGCTCCGACCATGTATTGATTACAGGGGCCTGAATAAGATCACTGTGCGCAACCGATATCCCCTTCCGCTGATGTCCACAGCTTTCGACCTGCTCCAAGGCGCCACCGTCTTCACCAAGTTGGACCTACGGAACGCATACCACCTCATCCGTATCCGACAGGGAGACGAGTGGAAGACTGCCTTTAACACCCCGTCTGGGCACTACGAATACCAGGTGATGCCCTTCGGACTCACCAACGCACCAGCTGTTTTTCAGGCCCTAATCAACGACGTCTTAAGGGACATGATTAACCTATACGTTTTTGTCTACCTCGACGACATCCTTATCTTTTCCAAGACCGTGCAGGAGCACCGCCACCATGTCCGCCAGGTTCTCCAGAGGCTGCTACAGAACAATCTGTTCGCCAAGGCCCAGAAATGCGAATTTCATGTTCCCGAGGTCTCCTTTCTGGGATTTATTGTACGGACAGGCCAACTCCAAATGGACCCTGCCAAGACCCTGGCCGTCCGGGATTGGCCTACTCCCAAGTCCGTTAAGGAGGTTCAGCGGTTCTTAGGATTCGTTAACTTCTACCGCAAGTTCATCAGGAACTTCAGTTCTGTGGCAGTACCCATGTCAGACCTCACCAAAGGGACAGGTGGATCTTATGGCTGGTCTCCTCAGGCAGAAAAGGCGTTCAAAGACCTCAAGGACCGCTTCTGCACGGCACCCATTCTGGTTCTCCCGGACACCTCCCAACCATTCATCGTGGAGGTGGACGCCTCGGACAGTGGTGTCGGCGCGGTGCTCTCTCAACGTTCGGAAGGAAAGCTGCACCCCTGCGCTTACTTCTCCCACCGCCTGAGTCCTGCTGAGTCCCGGTACGATGTGGGGGATCGAGAACTGCTAGCGGTCAAACTGGCCCTTGAGGAGTGGAGGCACTGGCTGGAGGGAGCACAACATCCATTCCTGGTTTGGACTGACCACAAGAACCTGGAGTACCTCCAGCAAGCCAAGAGACTGAACCCTCGACAGGCTAGGTGGGCCCTGTTTTTCAGTCGGTTTGACTTCACCCTCTCATACCGCCCCGGCTCCAAGAACACCAAACCTGACGCACTGTCCAGACTGTTCTCTGCCACTAACAGGGAGAATGAAGTCGGGCCTATTATCCCTGTGTCCCGGATTGTGGCCCCTGTCCGCTGGGGTATTGAGGAGGCTGTCCGACGAGCCCAACGCCAGGACCCCGGTCCTGGGACGGGGCCACCAGGCCTCTTGTACGTCCCACATCAAGCCCGGGCCAAGGTTCTCCAGTGGGGTCACTCTTCCCCTCTCACCGCCCACCCGGGAGCTCGGAGGACCCTGGACTTCCTGAAAAGACGCTTCTGGTGGCCTAACATGGAGAAGGAAGTAAGGTCATTTGTCCTGTCCTGTGAGGTTTGCACCAGAACCAAGAACCCACGACAGCGTCCCCAGGGTCTCCTGCATCCTCTGACCATTCCCCGGCGTCCCTGGTCCCACGTGGCAGTCGACTTTATCACGGGTCTCCCTGAGTCACAAGGTAACACGGTCATTTTGGTCTTAGTTGACAGATTCTCCAAGGCCTGCCGCTTCATACCACTGTGCAAACTCCCCTCTGCTCTTGAAACTGCGAAACTTTTGTTTAATCATGTCTTCCGAGTCTTTGGTCTTCCACAGGACATCGTCTCAGACCGAGGGCCCCAGTTCTCCTCCCGAGTGTGGCACGGGTTCTGCAAGGTCATCGGAGCCACTGCCAGCCTCTCCTCTGGGTTTCACCCACAGTCCAATGGTCAGACGGAGAGGCTCAACCAGGACCTGGAAACCACCCTGCGAGGCCTGGCTATGGATAACCCGACATCGTGGAGCACCTGGCTGCCATGGGCGGAGTACGCCCACAACACCCTGCAGTCATCGGCCACCAAGCTGTCGCCATTCCAGTGCCAATTCGGGTTCCAGCCACCTCTGTTCCCGGACCAGGAGGAGGACGCGGGGGTGCCCTCGGTCAACCAATATGTGAGACGGTGTCGCAAGACCTGGAGCAAGGTCAGGAAGACCCTCATACAGACCTCCAGAACCAACCAGACTCAGGCCAACCGCCATAGAAGACCTGCACACGCTTTCCGCCCTGGGCAGCGTGTTTGGCTGTCCACTAAGGACCTTCCACTGCGGGTGGAGAACCGCAAGCTTGCTCCTCGCTACATTGGCCCCTTCAAGGTGGTGCGCAGGGTGAACCCTGTCTCCTACCGGCTCCAGTTGCCCCGGACTCTGAGGATCAACCCCACTTTCCATGTTTCCCTGTTACGGCCCGTACTGACGTCTACGTATGCCCCTGCCCCTAGGAACCCCCCACCCCCCCGCATCTTCCAGGGGCAGACTGTGTTCACTGTGAATCGCCTGCTTGACTCCCGCCGGGTCCGCGGCGGGTTGCAATATCTGGTGGACTGGGAGGGCTATGGTCCTGAGGAGCGCTGCTGGGTTCCTGCTCGGGATGTCCTTGATAAAGAACTATGTCGGGACTTCCATTCGGCCCATCCGGATCGCCCTGGGAACGTCAGGAGACGCTCCTAGAGGGGGGGGTCCTGTTAGGACTAGGACTGTTTTGGCCTCTAGAGGCCGCTGTTATTTCCTTTTCATGTCGTGTTTATTTTGGCCTCTAGAGGCCGCCACTGTTCCTGTGTTTTGTGTTTGTGTTAGTCCTAATTATCTTCACCTGTGTCCTTAATTAGTTTGTGTATTTATACCCCTGAGTTCAGTCCTCTTGTCACGGAGTCTTTGTGCTGTTATGTTTATCTCCAGTTTCCTTTGTACTGTGTTTTTTGATCTTCTTAGCTTTTGAATTTTTGCACTTTGCTTTTCTTTTGGATTATACTCTTTGGTTTTTTTTTTGTCTTTTGTTTTGCCCTGTATATAGTGTATATAGTTTAAATAAACCTTTTGATTCTTTTTCTACTTCCGCCTCACGCCTCTGCATTTGAGTCATCCCCCTGGTGGCCTAGTGGGGGTTTGCTGGATTATCACACCAACGAACCAGGTTCGAATCCCAGCAAAACCCTAACAGCGCTGAATAAACACCTGTGACAATTATGTATTTTCAATTCAGATTATTCACTATTGTATATTTACACATCATTGAGGTGCACCCTATCAGTTTGATGTGGATTTTTCTTGATGTGGATAATTCTAAAAAATAGAATTATGCTTTGTTCAAGTAATTCCATATTCACAATTGAATGGACAAGAAAATATGAATAATTATTAACGAACAGAAAAATCCACATCAAACTGATAGGGTGCACCTCAATGATGTGTAAATATGCAATAGTGAATAATCTGAATTGAAAATACATAATTGCCACAGGTGTTTATTCAGCACATGCTCTTAATGACCAAGACACGGGGTTTCCTCTCCCAAATGCAAGGGCTGGGCAATGTGGTTCTCTCTCCAGTTGAAGCTCGTGTTGTCGTGGCTCAGGTGGATAAGGCGCCATACCATAAGTCTGGGGACCCGGGTTCGATTCCGACCTGAGGTCATTTCCTTCTCTGTCTCTCTCTCCTGCTCATTTCCTGTCTCTACACTATCCTATCCAAATAAAGGTAAAAAAAGCCCCCCCAAAAATTGTGAGAACCTCAATTGCCTTTTTGTACTACTGTGAATGCCACTGTTCAGCAAAAAGAGAAATCTATGTTGGCAGAATGAGGAATTGAAAATTGACTTAATTAAGAATTCTTAATAAAGATAACAGTGTTATCATAGTTTGGATTATCATGGGCATACATCGTTGGCAAAACATAAAATTCTTAATGCAGACTGTTGCCTTGAAATTTCAAGTATTCTCGACTATTCTTTTTTTACAGTGTACGACGGTACTGCTTGTCTCCGCTGCTCACCACAAAGGATCAGGGAGCACTGTGCTGTCGGACCACAACAGCTGGTGTCCATGTGTGGCTACCAGGAAAGGGCTGCATTCTGACTTCATCTCCTGGCTTGAGATCAACGCGAGGTTTACCTGCTTTCTTGCAATCATGGTGGTGCTTTTGAATGTCCTTGGTTTGAT
Organism: Neoarius graeffei; assembly: GCF_027579695.1. Classification (NCBI taxonomy): domain Eukaryota; kingdom Metazoa; phylum Chordata; class Actinopteri; order Siluriformes; family Ariidae; genus Neoarius; species Neoarius graeffei. Next base: position 58,388,046 of record NC_083584.1, read on the forward strand.
CTAGCAGGCACTTGACTTTCAGGGGGTCATAGGCTGTTGGAGCAAGGAGTCGACAAGCTGTTGGTAGATTATTGCGTGGTCTCCTTCCCATGAGTAGCTGGGCTGGTGAGAGGCCTACTGACTCAAGGGGAGTGGTTCTGTAGTCCAGCAGGGCAAGGTGTTTGTTGGGTGCTTTGCGCCAGAGCCTCTTGACAGTCTGCACAGCACGCTCTGCTTCTCCATTTGAGTGTGGTGTGTGAGGTGACGATGTAACGTGCTGGATGCTGTAGCTCTTGCAGAATTCTCAGAACTCCTCTGAAGAGTACTGTGGACCATTGTCAGTGCGCATGGTTGCAGGGATGTCGTGCCTGCCAAACTGTGCTTTCAGTGTCTCTATGACCATGCGACTGCATGTGTCTCTCAGTTTGTTGACTTCAATGAATTTGGAGTAGTAGTCCACGACCAGTATGTACTGCTGATCCTCAAATTCAAAGAGATCAGATGCTACCTCCTCAAAGGGCAGCTCGGGTGTTTCTGTTGGCTTGAGTGGCTCTCTTGGAAGTTTGTTCTGAAAATCTGCACAGAGGCTGCAGTTTCTGATGACTTCTTCGATCTGTGCACTCATACCAGGCCAGTAGAGGGTCTCACGAGTTCGCTGTTTGCTTTTGACTATTCCCATGTGTGACTGATGGATGAGTCTCAGTATGTGCTCACGCATAGTGGGGGGTACTACTATTTGCAGGCCTTTGTAGATGATTCCATCAGACAAAGCAAGCTGGCTTCTGGAGTCCCAATACGGCTGAACGGAGACAGGCACTTCACGCCTGTGCTCTGGCCATCCACTCTGAATGACCTGTTGTAGACAACTAAGCTCTTCCTCTGTCCGTGCTTGTAGTTCCGCGTACTTCTGATCGCTGACAGAGACGAAGTTCAGCATGGAGATGCACTCCAGGCCATCCATCTCTGTTGTTCTGTCTGGCAACTGTGCTCTGGACAGCGTGTCAGGGAGTTCCATGTCTTTACCTCTTCTGTACTTGACAGTCAAATCATACCACTGCAGCCGAAGACGCATTCGTTGTATTCGCATCGGAGTTGACAACAGTGGTTTCTTGAATATGTCTTCGAGAGGTTTGTGATCACTGAACACTGTGACATGCGTTCCCAGGATGTAGTTGTGGAACTTTGTGCAGGCGTGGACGATGGAGAGCATTTCTTTTTCAATTTGTGCGTAGCGCATTTCTACATCCGTCAGTGATCTAGAGGAGAAGGCAATTGGCTGGTCGTCCTGCAGTATAACTGCTCCGAGTCCAAAGCTGCTGGCATCACAGAAGATCACGACTGGTTTTGCAGGGTCAAAGTACTTCAGTACAGGAGGGTGTGTGCACAGTTCTTTCAATCTGTCAAATGCCTGTTGCTGAGCTGGCTGCCACTGAAACTCCACATCTCTCTTTAGGAGCTGACGTAGTGGCGCATCCCTTCACTGAGATTGGGGATAAATTTTGACAGATAGGTCACAAAGCCTAAGAAGCGGTGCACACCTTCCTTATCTGATGGTGGGGGCATTCTCTGCACAGCGTCCACTTTCGCCGGGTCAGGTCTCAGTCCATCAGCTGTTATCATGTGCCCTACGTATGACATTGATGACTGGCGTATGTGGCACTTGTTGAAGTTCAGCTTCAGGTTGTAGCTCGTGGCCCTCTCCACCACTCTGCGCAGGATTGCATCGTGTTCTTGGACGGTGGGGGACGCGATGAGGATGTCGTCCATCACGCTAATGGCTCCAGGCACACCCTCGAGCATCTGGTCCATGATGCGCTGGAAGATCTCAGGTGTGCATTTAATGCCGAAAGGCAGTCTCAGCCACCTGAACCGACCGATGGGTGTGTTGAAGGTGGTGAGGAAGGAGGACGGCTCATCCAGCTCTATCTGCAGGAATCCTGACTTGGCGTCTAGCACTGAGAAGACCTGGGTGCCTGGAATCATCGAAACTACCTCCTCAACAGTGCGCATGGGGTGGTGTTCTCTCTTGATGACTTTGTTCAGGTCACTCGGGTCTATGCAGATCCTGAATTTGCCGTTCCTCACTGCTGCTACCATGGAGCTCACCCACTCTGTTGGTTGTTCCACCTTTGTGATGTAGCCGTCATTTTCCATCTCGTGCAGCTTTCCGATGATCTTCTCTCTCAGAGTGGCCGGTTGCCTGCGCACAGGATGAACTACACCTCTTGCACCTAGTTCCAGCTTTATGGTGTATTTACCTGGCAGCGTTCCAGTGGTGCGGCTCAGCTCTGGGAAGTGGTCGAGTCCAGCAGGAATACACTCTGTACTGCCTCCAGGTCCAGCACTGGCCAGCAGGTCAAGGCGCGCGATCAGCCCCAACGCCTCAGCTGTAGCACCACTGAGCACATTCTCCTGTGCTATTTCCAGTATTTCAAACACTGCGGCGAATTTGGCTTTTGGTGATGAAATCTGCAGGTTCACAGCTGCTACTGGCTTCAGGCGGTGGTTTGAGTAGGAGCGGAGCACTACACCAGAGGGTTGCAGTTCACCTGTGTGGCCAAGTGACTGATAACTGTCCAATGTCAATGTGTTGCACTTAGCTCCTGTGTCAATTCTGAATAACACTGTTTTAGACAGGATTTCTAATTCAACTACCCACTTGTCACTGTTGTGTGTGTTATCAAGCTGCATCAGGCTTATACACAGAATTTCCTCATCATCTGGTGAATCTTGGTGTAACTCAGTACTCACAGTGTTGACTCCACGCTTGTTGCACACAGCCACCCAATGATTTGGCTTGTGACAGTAGGAACACACAGAGCCTTTCGCTGGACACTTGCCTTGGTTCCACTTGTGCTGCGGGTCTTTTCCACACTTGGTACAGGTTTTTGTCATAACTGATGCTGGTTTACGGTAAGTAGAGCTTGCTTTGGATGGCATTTTCTTACTTTGCGGGTTGTACTTGGGTTTAACTGACACAGATGATATTTGTGAGTCTTCCTCTCTGACTATTTTCATTTGTTTCACGGACACTTCGTACTGCTGAGGGATTTCAATGGCTTTACTTAAGGTGAGATCCTCGCCTTTTTCGAGCAACCGCTCTTGGACTCGTTTCTCTCTCACTCCAGCGACAATAGCGTCGATTAGCATATTGTCAGGTTCAGTGTATTCGCAGTCCATCAGAATTAGCCGCAAATCCTTCATGAAGTTATCGAAACTTTCCGTTGGCCCTTGTTTACGTTGTTTAAAACGGTGCCTAGCAATCCTCTTATTCTTATGAGGTCTGATGTAGTTGGCAAACTTGTCCAGTACCTTAGATGGGTCTTCTTTTTCTCCCTCAGCCCAGGCTAGCGTCTTGTAGACTTCTCTGCCTTGTTGTCCGATCCAGGTTCCCAGCCATCCTGCTTGCTGTTTAGCCGTTAGATCAGAGAGGGGACCATCTAGGATGAAGGTGATGTGACTATGGAATCTTTCAAACTCCTGATATAAATCGGAAGCGTCCCAATCAATGCTGGGATGTTCAAACTGTGACAAAGCCATTTATCTCACAGTTTCTGTTCTTAAGTACTTCTGACACCATGTAATATATTCCTTTTGTCAGCGACACGACACGTACGTGGATCAAGTCTCAGCTGTCAACTTTATTGTTCACGAGCCAGAATGGTTACCATGGAGATATAAGTACTAATTCTACGGGTACTGCATAGGGACATAAGTCATAGAACACACATAGTAGAATGAGCATACATTACAATCACAAGTCTCTTGGCGTACCTGAATGAACCATTTCTCAGCTGTTTACTCGAGATCAAGAAATAATTGTTTTGTTTTCTTGAGATCACGGAATAATTGTTTTGTTTTCTCGAGATCTCGAAATAACGGTTTTGTTTTCTCGAGATCCTGAATTAATTATGTCGTTATCTCGGGATAACAAGGTGAATATAAAAAAGGATTATATGAAGGGCCTCTCGCTGCTTCCGTATTTGTCATGTCCGTCGACTTTTTGTTCCTGATTTATTTATTTATTTTTAAATTTTGGATTTACTGCATTAATATTTGTACACAACTAACTACAGTAGGTATAAGTTTGTTACTAATATTGTAATGGAATAATCATCCATTGTCACATCCGTCCACCAATTTTTATAATTTCTTTCAGTGTCCTTTATAGTTCAGTTGAAGAGTTTCAAATAATTAATATTAGTCAAATACAGTGCCTGTTCATAAATGGCAACAATATTCTCAACCTATGGATTCCATGTATTATGCAAATAGAATATTGACTTTGTTTTCTGCCAGTTTCTCGTGATGGTGTTATTGTTGGGAAAAATTCAATAGAAATTAATACCTAAAGGAATTTTGTGTTAATGGTAAATTATAAATGATATATGTAGTATCTTTTCTCATTTCTGTGCATGAAAGAGCGAATATACGGTATGAGACTTTTACTATCTGATGGTTTAGTCAATTAATCTGTCACATCCGTCCACCAATTTTAGGCCAATGAAAATATCTGTGTCAGGAAAAACGTCAGTCATTGATAATTAGTAGAACACTGGTATACTATTTCTTCTTATCTCGAATAGATATTTTTGATGATGATGATGCCCTTTATTGTCACTAGTCACATGTACCAGCGAAATTAGCCGTCAACCTGTCCGTACATATACAACATACAGTTGACATAGGGTAGACAGGACAGGAAGACAGGGATGAAGATAAAAAGGAAACACAACATGAGGAGAGATAAGGAAAAAAGAACCCCCCCCCCACTATGCTCCTGCCAGGAGTACAGTGTGGGAACATTTAAAAAACCTTTGCACATAAGCACACAACAACACAAGTACACTTTAAACACAGGACTTGAGGGGGGAGGGGAGGAGGTAATCCAGCGCAAGCAAGCAGCCGTCCGCTCCTGCAGCCATGAAGGCGCTGGTCACGCACCCGTTTGTCACACTGGGGGTAAAAATGGCGACCGCGGAAAGTTAGAGAAGGAACGCGAGAGTGTCTCCCGGCAGTGACCTTCAGGGGGAAATGTTGTCCCAGCAACGGCCTGAACCGAGGCTGGTGCTGTCTCAGGGACCCGAATGTCGATAAGATATAAATTGTTTGGTCTTTCCAGACGCAGTCTTTGCACGTCCACACCGCTCGTCCATATCTGTCCATTCTATTCAAATTCAAATTGATCTCCGAAAAACGTATTCCTTGCAAAGCTGAAAGCTGCTCCGAGATAACAACCATTTTGTGGTTAAAGTTCTGAATGTCCACAGTCCGAGTGCCAACAGCTTTGTCCACCACTCCAATCATATCGGGCAGCTTTGTGGGGCTTTGAACAGCTGTCACTGTTGTCTGATTTCCTCGATATACCAGGGCAATGCCTAATCCAATCAGCAAAAGTCCTGTAATCATGGTTCCGAATAGGTAGATATCTTCAATGTCCTCCACAGAAAGAATCGCCAGGCACACGACCCACCACCGCTCCCACGCATCCATCGTGTAACCAGCCACAAACGTTTTGTTACAGAATGTGACTAAAGTCTAAATTATGGGAAAAATAGAGGAGAAACGACAAAGCGGGTGAAAAGAAAGCAAGGTGTAGAATGGAAATAACTGCCAACAATGAGCAATATCAAAGTATTAAAAGAAAAGACAGCAAGGAAACAAAAAAAGAACGTCAAAAGCAACTTACGAAATCACAGTTGGAGTAACGGAGAGAAAAAGACAGAATGCGACAACAAAAGCATAGAAAAACTAACTTAAAGTGCATATCACAGGTAAATTCAGGAGCAAGATCAACATAATTCCCTTATTTTATATTAAACTTTGGTCAACTATCTGTAACATTTTGCATTTTGTGCAATTTTTTTACCTTGCGCAATACCAGAAAAATTCAGTTGAAATCAAGCCATTTGAGGTGAATTGGTCCGCCTCTGAAAAAACTTGCCATTTGGATTTCCCGGGAAACATTGATTTTCGTGACGTCGCGTGCGGGATGCCTCCCTCTGAATCCTATGTCAGCGCTGGTTTGTTTATGAGAAAACGACCTGGTGGTTTTCTGCAAATTTCTTCAACGTTATCACATAATTATTAAAATGGTTAACAGGTGTACCGTAGGAGGGTGTAGCAACACCAATCTTGATGGGATTAGTACTCATCGTTTTCCAAAAGACCGGACAATGAGAGAGAAATGGGAGCACTTCCTCTACACAGGCTGTGCACTGAAACCGTGCGAAGCTCGCGCAGCCAGCTGGCGCTTCTGCAGGTAACGTCACGAATCTGGCTCCAGACTCCCTTGGGATTTTTGCAGACGCATTTTGTTATTTTATTTTTTTCTGCTGTAGACAGATGGCCTTGTGCAAAATTACCCTTCTGGATGAGTGTGTAAAGGGACATACTTTCATATAAAATAAAAAAATTGGTCCAGAATATGCACTTTAATGAATGTGAAAAATATCTTTCAATTAATATAAAAAAAAAGTCTTCAGACCAACGTAGATGGCGCCCCGAAATCTAGTTTCTTGTTATTATCCAGTGATATCATATAGCACAGAGCTCAATTTCATTCTAAATATACTGTAACCACCTTAATATAAAATGTACAGTTTTTCGTTGCAGTCTTTTTGAACTGTATGTTTGTGCTGATTTCTTTGAGTTTATTGAATAAAGTCTTTCTACAGTTATGATTGTATTCCAGTGTAAATGTTCTAGCTATTTCTCACATTGCTATACACTACCGTTCAAAAGTTTGGGGTCACCCAGACAATTTTGTGTTTTCCATGAAAAGTCACACTTTTATTTACCGCCATAAGTTGTAAAATGAATAGAAAATATAGTCAAGACATTTTTCTGGCTATTTTGAGCATTTAATCGACCCCACAAATGTGATGCTCCAGAAACTCAATCTGCTCAAAGGAAGGTCAGTTTTATAGCTTCTCTAAAGAGCTAAACTGTTTTCAGCTGTGCTAACATGATTGTACAAGGATTTTCTAATCATCCATTAGCCTTCTGAGGCAATGAGCAAACACATTGTACCATTAGAACACTGGAGTGATAGTTGCTGGAAATGGGCCTCTATACACCTATGTAGATATTGCACCAAAAACCAGACATTTGGTAGAATTTAGGCAACATCCACACGACAACGGCAATGAGATTTTTTTTTTTTAAATATCGCGTCCACATGGGCAACGGATCAGTTAAATTTCGGGTCCATATGGCAACGCAACGCTTGCTGAAAATGATGCAATACACATGCCACACCTCTAGGTGCGCTGTAAGACGGTCCCATCGGAGACACCAGAACAATAGAAGAAGAAGTAGACGCATGCGCATAAACCCCTTCTTCTGTAGCATTAGCCACATTAGCTTCCGCAGTGTTTGGACTAAAGACTCTGCCCTAAGTGCTATTCTCTCTCTCTCTCTCTCGCTCACTTTGCACCATTACACAGTAAATATTCACAATGAAAATATTTTGTAAGCGCGTTTCATGAACCAAGTTATAGGATTTGTTGACAACTCGCATCGAGTTCGTTACACTTCTACCCGGCGTGAAGCACTGACAGTCGTGTGGTTGTGATGCCATCATAAACAAATCCGTTCTACTCATCCAGTCGACTTCACAACGGTGCCGTTGCCATATTTTTCCACTCTGGGACCCATTCTCAAAAGATATCGTTTTGGGGCACCCAAAACGCCGGTGCCGTGTGGACGCCAGGCCGAAATGATAAACAATTTTATCAGATTCACCTGAATCTGTTGCCGTGTGGACAGGGCCTTAGCTAGAATAGTCACTTACCACATTAGCAATGTATAGAGTGTATTTCTGATTAGTTTAAAGTGATCTTCATTGAAAAGAACAGTGCTTTTCTTTCAAAAATAAGGACATTTCAAAGTGACCCCAAACTTTTGAACGGTAGTGTACATCTTTCACATGCATATTGCAATTTATACTAATTCCATTTAAGTATATCTCTATTTTGTCACATCCGTCCACCAACAAAATATAGATCGTATGTGCTAAAATCATTGACATGTTTTCCGAAATGTCGAGCTCATGCTGTCTTGAAGTTTATTGTGTCTGTTTTGGAGAACATTAAACAATATTTTAAACATAGTTTGATGCATCTAAGTTGACTTTCTTGTAAAACTGGCCACCAAATCGGTACCCAAAGCAAATTTTAGCGGAATAGTATTCCTTTAAGGCACGTTTTAATTCTTGCAGAACGTCCTTGAGACCAGTTCATTCCTGTTATCACTCATGTTACAGCAACAGTAAACACCTGGTTGTTTACCTGCCTCACTTTTTTGCCCTGTTTCTTGGAATTAATCAGACAAATAAGTCAATCAGTCAGTCAATAAACAGCTTGTTTTGATGCCAAGCAAGCTCAGTTTTTCCTGCTGGTGGAAAAAGTACTGACTGCTCCAAATGACCGGTTTCTGTCGACCTGCTTGTTTGTTGTTCTGATTGTGATGGTCGGTCGATCGCAGGGACTCTTGTGGACACAATACAGTCACGAGAAAAAGAAAGTACTTCAGGTCTCTGTTTATCAGGGATGTGGGACAGTCTTCAGGACAGAGCTGTTTGCACTTTGTACTATCATGATAACGTGACTTTTTTTTTGGTTGGTTGGTTTAAATGTTAAGAGAAATAAAATGAGGTGTGTGTGTGTGTGTAGCTGGGCCATTCTCAGAAAATGTGATAAGTAACAGTAAAGACATTTCAGAAATTTTCGTATCCACTAATTTTAGTTACTGTACAATCCTTGAAAAATATCTTTAATAGACCAAAAAAAGCATATTTCAAGAATTCACAAAGCAAGAGATATCATTATTATGAAAAAATAATGCCCAGTTGTTGTCTTTACCATTACCCATAATGTCTTTACTGTTACCCTATAGAGTAACGGTAAAGACATCTCATGGCATTTTTGAGGTCACTGAGTGCAGAAAAAAAGAGAAACAAATTTATGCATTTATTATCCCATCCTAACTTGCTACTTGGCTTACTAAACCTTTTCAACATGCAGCATCATTTATCATTATCATTTGGAGGTAACGGCAAAGACAGTTAATTTCCCTGACATTTTGAAATTTTATATTTGCCTGATGAGTGTCCTGGATTCCAATATTGATGCATCATTGTTTTCTTCTCTTCCCTCCCTCCCAAAAAAGGCTGCTCAACATCCTGGTCCTTCCTCATGTAACTGCACTGCCCTCTAGTGTCAAAGCCCTGAGTTACAGCATGATTTTACCATTGGGTAACGGTAAAGACATCAAGAAAGTACACATTCTTGCGCATATATTTTAGGCTATACATCAAAAACTGTTGAAGCAAAAAATCATGATATTTTCCACAACAATAAAAAGTGAAGGTTTTGAAGTAATATTTCAGAAAGAAAAGTGAAAATGAAATTAAAAACAAAGGAACTATTTTCATTCAAATTTCACTAATCCTCATTTTAGACACATGACAGTAATGACATTTTGGTATATTTTGGCAAAATAAAATTTTTGCAAATGCAGACATTGTCATGTATTTTTTTTATTTTTTAAACACAACTCTGTTAAATTCTTTCTTAAAATAAATGTATAATGGGGGCCAGGATTAAAAGGTTTTGAGAAAAAACAGACTTCACGTTTAAACCTGAATTTGTCACGTTTTCTGAATGGCCCAGCTGCTGTGACATGATCACTGGAGCTGATTTTCCAGAATGTGATAATAAACGGTTAAAAGCACTCCAGATCACTGATGAATAAGTTCAGAACTGTAATTTTAGTAGGCGGTGAGTTGCTGTGCTGTTTAACGAATAAAACCGTGCCGTTATTGGAAAATAATCAACTTTATTCCGCTTCTATCATCTCTGCTTTGCAGTCTGTCCTTCTGCGTCACGCCGCACTGTGATTGATTTATTTTCCTGTAACGGCGTGCCCCCAGGTGTTCTCTACCTTACATAACGTATCCCAGGCTGCATTCCGGTTCCCATTTTCATTTCTACAATCTGGTTAAATTGAAACGGTGTTGAATTGCTTGCTGTTATACTGAGATGATCTCACACTCCACCGTCTGACGGGGAGACAGCGGTCTTTGAACCCTCCTGCTTCAGGATCCAACGGCATATCAGAGATGTGGGGCTCATGATGGGACGGTTTCAGTGTTGGTTTAAGGCCATCCTTAAAAAAAATCCGTTTCCTGTCCACCAGGTGAGCAAAAAAATTTTCAGTCGGGAGGGAGGGATTTTTTTTTATATGGATGGATAAGAAATCGCAATGCTGTGTTTGCTTTTTCTTTCAGTACTTTTTTATTACAGAAGCAGACACATTTAATAAAATATGACAGTTTAATCAACTGAAACTTGTACAAAAACTTTAAGTTAGCATTTTAAATGCTGACTGCAACATTTGCAAAACTTTTACAAAGGTACTTAAAATGTCCGACACACGGACTATTTGTAGTTCTAAATCGACCGTTAGGCCGAGTTCGGATGAAATTACACTATTAAAATGATCACTGAATGATTTGTTTTTCTGAATCTTTACTATTTTGTTTTTCACTAGAATACCATTTTGCGATTTCACACTTAAGCAAATGTTTGAAAACTCCGGATCTCCTTCCTTCATGGTGGCTGCCATTTTTTTGTGTCACACGGCGCATGCGCAGAGCTGATTCAGTTCTATATTCTGCGCGGAATGCAGGGCTTTCCACAAGCGCCAGCTGCCGGCCATACAGCCGACTACACGATTAAGTCCAGCCGGCTACTTTAATGACGATTATTTTTGTAGCCCACAGGCTCTAAATATTAATTTTCAATTTTAATAAAATTAAATGTTTATCTAACGGACTGACAATAATGTCAAACTGAACCGCACTCATTTAAGTTGTGATTCGCGCTGTTTGTACCGATAATAACCACAAATTCCCCGCCGACTTCGTTGATCAGGGCAGAGTAAATCATCCACGGCCCCGACATGCGGTGTGTGTGCGCGCACTCGGTGGAGGCAGTAGTGTGTCGGGGCTGTCGGAGGGAACAGAAGCAGAGATAACGCTTATTTTGTCTCCGGTAAACCAGTCTTCTCTCGTTCAATTACATGCTGGCATCAAAAGACACCGTTGGTTGTACAGTAAATGAAACCAAACTGAGTTGTTGGAGTGTATTTTCATACACAAATGGAGAAATGTTCGCTGAGTGTGTAATTGTGTAGCCCCACTGCAGACCGTTGTCGTTGTTAATTCATAGCATGCTCAGCTGCATGAATGTGTCATGCACCGAAAATAAGAGATTTACAAGCCAGGAACGCCTCATGATGCAATACGCAAGAAAAGAAAGATGATTTACTGCCGTTTTACTTTGTATTTGAGTAAAGTGAATAAATAAATGGTCTGTGGAAAATGCATTTAATCCTGGGAACTGCGTGCACAGGAGTTTATTTTGTGTTTACTCCCCCCGGCTGGCTACTTATTTGTCATGGCTGGCTAGTATGAGCCTTAGTGGAAAGCCCTGGGAATGCAGAAATGTCAAGTTCGATTTTAGATTTACGAACCCGAAAAAAATGTCAAAACCGGCGTTAAAAAAAAATTTCAACCGCACAAACGGCACTCACCCGGCCGGTGGACCGGAAACAGAACACTTTTTAATAATGGCCTAATGTTAGTCTGATGATAACAGCTAGTCTTAATTAACCTTAACTCCATAACTTCACCATGTGGCACTGACATTCAGATTCATGTTGATAAGAAATCCAACACAGAAGTAGTGGCGACTCGTCCCGGTGGTAATTAGCCGAATGTAGTCTTGATCCTGGACACTGCGGCTTCTTTAAAGAGCCACACGTCGATTTGTTTGGGGGGGGAAAGAGGTTTTATTAATTATCTTTACATTTCTTCTTCATGTGTACTCACTTTAGATAAAGAAACGAGTTGCTTTGGAGGCTCTGAGTGAGCCGTATTGTCCACTCGTGCAGCTCCAAATGCCGTGGAAGCCACCGTGTTGATCATGTGACCAAAACGCAGAAGAGAAGAACTCCATGAGGTCTCAGTTTTCTGCTTGCAGCAGTCGCCTCTGCCTTGTTCACGAGGGATCTGCATTTCTGTGAAGCCCTTTTGTGACAATATCTCGTATTTTATCATTTATTGTTGTGTTTTTACAAATAAGATTGGATCGAATTGAGAATAAAACGGTGCATGTTCAAGGTGTACATTTAGACAATGCATGAAGGATTAAAGGGTTAAGTCGTGTCCTAAGTGTTTAAAAAAAAAAACTTTATAGCACAGAAGGATGGTTTAGCACTTTTTTAATTTCTTCAAAGCATTTCTTTTTACTGTTTGGGTTGATGAAAGTCCCAAAAATCCAAGTACTTTAATCTGGAACAGAACCGAGCTGATCAGCTTTTTAGATTTAAAAAAATATGCGAGAGCGCTGTAACTAAATTGTGCCGACGAATCCCATCTAATCGAGCCGCAAGAGCTGCCTCTGTTTTTCACTCCAACTCATTGAAACGGCGCAGTAAGACGTGCTCGGCGTAAAGCTTTCGGTCATATTTGCTGTTCTTTTAATGCAAAGAAAAATTGCTGATTGTCCCTTTAATAAATAAGTACTAGAACCGTCTCGAACAGTTGCTGTGTATCTGTGGTGTTCCCAGGTGGAAAAGGAAAACCACTTCCTGAGGAAACTGGGCTGCAGCGCAGCAGAAGGAGTCAAGGTGCTCTCAATCTTCGGCAACACGGGCGACGGCAAATCGCACACGCTGAACCACGTGCTGTTTGACGGCGAGGAAGTGTTCGCGACCTCTCCCTCTCCGGCTTCGTGTACCGTTGGAGTGTGGGCTGCGCACGAGCCTCGTCTGGGCCTGATCGTGCTGGACACAGAGGGTCTGCTCGGCGCCTCCACAAACCAGAACCAGAGAATGCGCCTGCTGTTAAAAGTCCTGGCTGTGTCCGACGTGGCCGTGTACCACACGCGGGCTGAGCGTCTGCACAATGACATGTTCCATTTCTTAGGCAGCGCTTCAGCCGCGTACCTGAAGTACTTCACGCCTCAGCTGCGTGCTCTGTCCAACCGCTGTGGGCTCGACGTGTCGCTCTCTAACCTCGGGCCGGCGGTGGTGGTGTTCCAGGAGACCTCGCACACTCAGCTGCTGGGTCACGGTGAGCAAATCAGCACACAATCTCCTCTACAAACAGGGGGGTGAAAATGTGCCTGTCGTCAACTTAAAAAAGAGCCCTATTTTTGAATTTTTTTTAAATTGTATGAATCGATTTAAACGTTGAGACTGTAGTGTTTGTGCTTGTCGACAGACACCACAGTGCCGGCGGATATCCTGCTTCAGAAACGTTTCCATGACCTGAGCCTGAGCACAGAAGCCTTCAGCTCCGTGCAGTATGTCGGCACGCAGACCATCACACCTCCAACGGACTTCTCTCAGCTCAGGGACACCATCACTAAGCAGGTGAAGAGCACGGCATCACGAGCCCCACGCCAGCCAGACATCGTCTTCAGCGCCCTGCAGGTAGGACGTCCTCCACTTCGACACGGGGGATTGGGTTGATTTCACAATAACCGCGTCCTCTTAGATCACGAAGAATTAAAAACACATTAAAGTGTATGTAATGCCTCTAAACCCCACTTTTTTTTTCCTTGTACAAAGCAACAATCATCATTGATTGACCATAGCTGATCTAAAAGGCCATAAATTAACGGAAAATCAGCTGATTTTCACGGAATCTGCCGAGACTGAAGTGGAAGATCCCGAAGGGGTACGTGACGTCACGCGTGTAACAATCCAGGTATCAATTTGATTCCCGTGTGCAGCAGTGGTTAGACTAGTCTTGATATGGAATCACGTTTTGGAGAGAATTCTGACAGTGATTGGGATTCTTATATGTCGGATGAAGGGGCTGATGATTGTCAAGGATATTCCAGAGTAAATGGTTATCTTTTCGAGCCTCCAAGACGAGAAACTGCCAGTTCACGACAGTCTTCCTCTGTAGCGTGCGTGAGAGAGAGAGAGAGAGAGAGAGAGAGATGTGCAGAACGCGGTGGTTACCTTTCATCATGTTTTCCTGAACAAAACTAAACACAAATTGAGTTGCAATATTGCAATCTGAGAGCATTTAACACGCTTCAGTTCATAATTCATGATTGTGCGTGCATTTTTTTTTTCCTCTTAAAGTGCATCAGATATGATAAGATCGGATGTAGCGAGCGTGTAAATGTTGCTCATAATCCTGCGTCTGGTGCACTGTGTGTGTGTGTGTGTGTGTGTGTGTGTGTGTGTGTGTGTGAGATAATAAGGGAATTGACGAACTGTCCAAATGTCAGATCAAATGTCATTTATTAAATAAACGAGTTTCTTTTTGCTCCAGTAATTC